>NW_006239164.1:382980-418893 GCF_000226075.1 Solanum tuberosum
GATTCATGTTCCAACACTTGTAATTGTGGACACCATGACACCACTAGTCCTTTATTATTGCCACTTGTTAATTTTAACTCCTCTATAAAGTTCTTGGGAAGTTTGGGTTCTTCAATGGACCTAACAACCCACAAGAAGTTTTTATTGCTATTCCTCAAACCACATGCCAATTCTTCCATTTGCTCAGCTTCTAATTTGGCTAAACTTCCAAATGATACATACACCACTGAGCTAATTGGTTGATGATTTAACCAATTTAGGCATTCATTTGTCATTGGCTTGAAGATACTAAGGCCATACTCTTTGTCATCATGTAGTCTCTTGTCTAAGTACATTGATGGTATTGTTGGTCCAATTGTCTTGATTGGATACATCTTGGACATCCAATCAATTACCTACATGTCAAACAATAAAAACAGAATAAGATTTCATGTAACTATATGAATATTTTGTACAATAACTTAGGTGACTAGAAAATGATGTCTGAGGTATTATGTGATTTAATTCCTTCAATGTTTTCTCTATTGTCAGTGGTTGAGTCAGGATTTTCACTAGGAAGATTCAAAATATGAAGAAGTAAACATACGAAAAAGTAGAGGAGATTCAATATCTACTATATATACATAAAAGAAAAAAAAATACTCCAAAGAATATGTTACCTCTTTTTCCAACTCATAGAAACTATTGATTAGGACCCAATCCACTTTGTCAAGATTTGAGAATTGATTGACCAACATTTCAAGTATTCTTTCTGCTTCAGGATCAATAACAAAAGTAGGTGCATCTGATGCCTCAATTGGACTTGAAAATCCAGGAATTAATATTTCTTCATTATTTTGAGTAGGTGGAAGTTTTATTACCCCTTTATGTACATGGTAATAAATGTTATCCACAGCACAATTTTGTGTGAAAAATGCAGCACTAATTAATCCAAAATTCTTTGCAACTTCAACAGCCCAAGGGAGGAATGGATCATATACTATGCAATTTACAGGGCATCCACTATTTGCCAATTTTTGAATAAGTTGAGAAAGAGTATCCGAGCCAACTTCTTTGAATCGTGTAACATAGGCAACGAAAGATCCTGCTTGATCGCGACCACCATCATCATAGCCATCAGATATGGCCTCGATTGACATAGAAGTTGGCAATTCTTTCATGTTTTTCAAAAAGGATTTTGTGAGTGCTATAGTGATTTTAACACGTTTGGATTGTAAACGTTTGGAGAATTGGAGCATTGGGTTGATATGACCTTGGACTGGATATGACAAAATCAAACAGTGAGCCTGGTGAGTAGTCATCTCTTGCTACTTCTCAATTAATGGCTGAAGGAAAAATCAATCAAGAAGAAAGATGCTTTATGATCAACTTAAGCTAAATAATTATCTGAGAAATCAACCCTAGTAAGTACGATGTAGAAATCGTTTTCGTTCTTCTTAAAATCTTATGCAACTTCTCAATTGAAGGAATGACAATTTATGGATGGGAAAATCTTGTGGTTCTTATAGTTAGTCGATAGAGTTGAAGTGTACAATTTGGATCAATATGCCTTACAAAGTGTGTTGGCTTCTTCCTATTGTATATTCCAACTTTTTATTGCCAACATGTGCAATGACATAAGGCAATTATTGGGTACAATGTACTAGTGACATATAAATCTTACCAATACTAGTTATAGGAGCTCGTGGCAGCATGAACTCAATATATGTTATTTTTTTTGTCTCAATTTATGTCATGCAGAGAAATTTGAGGGTAATTTCTTTAGATAGTCACTCTTGTTTGAGAATTTGTCCTATAATATCACTTTTGTTTTTTTAGGATCTAAATATCACCCAATTATTTCTATTTTCCTCAAAATATACTCCTTTCCTAATGAAATGTCATGAAATAACTTTATTTTAACGATAAAAGTAAAATCAACTAATAAATGAAAGTTGAGAGATCCTTTTCCCAATATTAAATGGAAAAGTAGGTCAATGTCTCAACTAAAAGTCTATATCTTTAATGGGGAAATACAGGTCACTATGCAAATATTGTTTTTTTTTGTGTCCAAGTACAACAGAGAAAAAGTACATAAAATAAGCAGCAAGATACTTCCAAAAACACATTTAAACTATTTGTTTTTCGAGTTTCATAGCTAAATTGTTGTGAGTGTGAGAAATACAGTTAAAAATTTACTTATTAGTTTGACAAACACAATTTAGATATGAGACTAATTAAACAAAAGATAATTTAAGTAGATTTTTAACTCAAGTTTTAAAGAACAAGAACTAAAAAATATCAAAAATACTCTTCGCCATACAAGTAGGCATGTTGACGAAGACATGCATACTTGTAAACTCTTCTATAAAAGTAGTAACAATATATTGTCGATACCAACTTTTATTGCTCAGAACTTAGTGATTGATTCCTTTTTACAGATATAGGTAGGACAGAGGTTGGCAATGACTTTACTCTAAATGAAAAAGTCATCGTTCATCAGACAATACTGTTGGGTTATGGCTCATGTTCCAGCCACAGACCCATGACCTAATTCTATTTTTTTTTCTTTTTTTTCAATCCTATTTGGAAAAGATGGAATTTTAATCTTGTTTGAAAAATGATTGAAATTTTGGTCCTATTTGAAGTTGGTTTTGATTTTAGAAGAAAAACACCAATTCGTTATCTAGAAATTATCATTTGAGAGAATTATTCAATTGTTCATTACTATTTGCACAAAAGAGAGATTTTTGAGAGAATTTTCAACAAGAAAGAAGAGAGAAGAAAATGATTTTTTTTCTGTAGTCTTTTTCTCCGACTAGCAACCTTTAAATCATATTTCCTAATTTGTTAATCGTTTGATCAGACTAAAACTTTTATTGAGTGTTCCTAACATCTTGGTCTTTGGTTTGGAATGGTGTCTATCAGATTCAGTGGTCAGCATAGTCCAATTTCAAGTCCCGAACAACAAACGAGTTTGGGTGTATTCTTTCTATTTACTTTTGTTGGTGTATCTATTGCTTTTGTGTTTGGCAATTGTTGTGTAGCCATTTAGGAGAATATTTTTAACCCTCCTATTGACTAGTGAAACAATTTGGATCTCGACAATTCCTTGATTATTATCTTCGATTTGAAGGATTTTTCCACATAAAATTTGGTGTTTTTGACTCCCAATTCTTTAGCTATTGTTTGTGTATAACTCATGCTCAGATTTATAGTTCTTTCAGTTTCTCATATAATTGTTCATCTCAGTCCTTACCCTGCATATCAATATATTCCATATATTGACTCTACTTTGCGATACATTGTTTTATGATGTAGATTTTAGCATCTTGATTTAGATTTGCGAGAAGACGTTCCACTAAGTTCCTCTACTTTTAGCATTGTAGTGAGTCTTCATTGCATTCAGAGGACTTCCGTTATGGGTGACTATATTTTATTCACTTTAGTTGTGTTAGTTTTTCAAGCAGTCTGGGGTCTTGTCTCGACAAATCGCTTTATTCAGTTTAGAGGCTTTTAGACATTAGTATTCAATTGTAATAGACTTATTCTTGAACTTTATTTCAATTATGCTTTCAATTTATAGCTTCTGCTTCAGTTTTCATATGCTATGCTTAGATATGATATGTCAAGGGTTAGCTTGGGATCACTTGTGGTTTCATGTGCCATGTCTCGGCTGTGATGTAGACTCAGATCGTGATAATATATAATGCCAAAGCCTGATCCTCTCATGGAACCATATCGCATACCTGATTCTCTTACGGAACCCAAATCAAACTTCAGTGTCATATCAAGCGTGGTATCCGAGTCAATCGTAAAGGCCTTATATTATGGACTCTTTTATGTCTTGACTACAAGTATACATGAGTCGAATCTCAACAAAATACCCCATCCTTCCCGGATAGCCCTAGACCTCACCTAGCCCAGATTTCATCTAAGACTGGTCTAGCCAAGAATTTCAAATTACTATCCAAAAAAATTTCTGGCCCAATTTCTTTCCCTATGGACCTATTCATAACGATCGGGTTAGATTGTTGAGCATGTATAATGTATTATAACCTCGAATAAGTTAGTAAGTTAATGTAATATTTGAATTAGTGAAGCAATTTTGTATAATTAAAATAATATTCATGGAATATAAGTCAAACTTTGCGACTTTAATTAAAAAAAAAAGAAATTGCAAAATGCAAATCAACTTATTAATTATTTTTTATGACTCTTATTTAATTCCATACTTAAGAAATAGTCACCAACTTGGAAACAAATTCTTCAATATTTTTATCTGAACTTCCTCCTTCATCCACAACATTTCTAGCCATTTCCTTCCATTTCTTTGCATTTTCCCTAATTAATTTTCCTTTCTCTTCTTCCATTACTAATTTTATGTATTCTTCAATAATTTCTCTTCTAACTATACCCTTTTCATCTTGTTTGGCTCTAACACCTATTTCCCAAACATCCTTCACAAGTTTTGCATTTGTTGGTTGATCTGTCCATTGTGGTATTGCCACCATTGGCACTCCCATACTAATCGATTCCAAAGTTGAATTCCACCCACAGTGCGTCAGAAAACATCCTATCGATTCATGTTCCAACACTTGTAATTGTGGACACCATGACACCACTAGTCCTTTTTCAATTGTTAATTCCTCTAAAAAGTTCTTGGGAAGTTTGGATTCTTCAGTGGACCTAACAACCCACAAGAAGTTGTTGTTGCTATTCTTCAAACCCCATGCTAATTCTTCCATTTGCTCAGCTTCTAATTTGGCTAAACTTCCAAATGATACATACACCACTGAGCTAATTGGTTGATGATTTAACCAATTTAGGCATTCATTTGTCATTGGTTTGAAGATACTAAGACCATACTCTTTGTCATCATGTAGTCTCTTGTCTAAGTACATTGATGGTATTGTTGGTCCAATTGTCTTTATTGGATATATCTTGGACATCCAATCAATTACCTACATGATAAACAAAATAAGATATATCTTGAAATCTCTTGAATTTTTTTTAATACTCCTTTCTAACATGTATTCAAAGTTTCTTTGAGAACATTTATTAAAAAAAGAATTAACCTAAATAGTCGTCAGACACCCTTTTAAGAAAAACATTCAATATATAGTCATAATCATAAATTCTTGCTACCACGAATACTATAACATCCTTAATGAACATATGATTTTGTCAGTTCATTTTTTATATTAATGGTTGAAAAAACCGAAGAAGCACCAAAACGGAAAAAAAATTGTTACCTCTTTCTCCAACTCATAGAAGCTGTTGATTAGAATCCAATCAACTTTATCAAGATTTGAGAATTGATTGACCAACACTTGAAGTATTCTTTCTCCTTCAGGATAAATAACAAAAGTAGGTACATCTGATGCCTCAATTGGACATGAAAATCCAGGAATTAATATTTTTTCATCATTTTGAGTAGGTGGAAGTTTTATTACCCCTTTATGTACATGGTAATAAATATTATCCACAGTACAATTTTGTGTGAAAAATGCAGCACTAATTAATCCAAATTTTTTTGCCACTTCAACAACCCAAGGGAGAAATGGATCATATACTATGCAATTTACAGGACATCCACTATTTTCCAATTTTTGTATAAGCTGAGACAGAGTATCTGAGCCAACTTCTTTGAATCGCGTTAGGTAGGCTTCATATGTTTTTGCTTGGTCGATGCCACCATCATCGTAGCCATCAGATATGGCCTCGATTGACACAGAAGTTGGCAGTTCTTTCATTTTTTTCAAGAAGGATTTTGTAGGTGCTATAGTGATTTCAACATGTTTGGATTGTAAACGTTTGGAGAATTGAAGCATTGGGTTAATATGACCTTGAAATGGATAGGGTAAAATCAAGCAATGAGCTTTGTGACTAGTACTCATCTTTTGCAATTTCTCAATTGGTCACTCAAGTATTATCTTAGAAAGTTATTTTATTCGTTGAAGGATGGGAAAATCCTGTGGCGAAATGTGGTTTTTATACTATAAGTTATAATTTTTTATATTATTTCTTGAAAAAAATATATAATAGAAATATATCAAAATATATGTAATTTGACTCTCTCGAGAAACAATTATGATAAGTAATTCAAAATGTGTCTATTAGTACTTATGAATATGGTCCATATTGCCAAATTATTTTTGAAATACAAACAATTTATTGTGTGGTGTTAAATTCTCGAAAAATTGTTCCAGCTCGAGACATATTTTGGATGCCTTGGAAAATATTTTATAGTAAATAAGATGATTTTTTTTAAATAATTATCTTAAAAGTATTTGTATTTCATTTAGAGATACTATGAGATATAGTAAGGGGTGGGGGTGACTCTACAAATCTACAAATCTTAGATCAGGTGATACTTTCACATATAGCAAACACAAAAATCATATTTGTATGCTATAACTATAGTTTGCATAATTGCGCTCTATAGCAAATATAAATATATATATTTCGCTATACATATACAAAAGAAAACAGTTGTATAATTTCGCTATACATATGCAAAAGAAAGCAGTTGTATAATCTGCTTTGGTATACATATACAAAAGATCAATTGTATAATTTGTGTTTGTATAAGGCGAGAAAGAGAGAAAGACAAAAGAAAACTGGGCAGGGGAAGATCGTATTTGTATAATCATAAGTGTATAGGACGAAAATATATGCATTTGTATTTGTATATACAATTTTCTCTTGTTTTATACAAACACAAACACAATGTATACATTTGTGTTTGTATAAAGTGAGAGAGGCGAGTGAGCGAGTGAGATCTGGGAGAGTGGCGAGCGAGATCTGGGAGAGTGGCGAGCGAGATCTGGGAGAGTGGCGAGCGAGATCTGGGAGAGTGGCGAGCGAGATCTGGGAGAGTGGCGAGCGAGATCTGGGAGAGTGGCGAGCGAGATCTGGGAGAGTGGCGAGCGAGATCTGGGAGAGTGGCGAGCGAGATCTGGGAGAGTGGCGAGCGAGATCTGGGAGAGTGGCGAGCGAGATCTGGGAGAGTGGCGAGCGAGATCTGGGAGAGTGGCGAGCGAGATCTGGGAGAGTGGCGAGCGAGATCTGGGAGAGTGGCGAGCGAGATCTGGGAGAGTGGCGAGCGAGATGAGGTGCGGGGAGGGGATGACATTATCAATGTGGAACGTCACTTGTAGAAGAATTTGTTTTTCCTACTTTCATTAGGAAGCTTATTCTATTCATTTTTAATGAACTTGTTTTTTTAGAGAATTCTTTTTTAAAATATTTGACCAGATGAACATGATAAAATTGAAAATTATTTTTTACAAATAATTGCCCCATTCGAATCATACCGTATTCATGGGCAAAACTAGAGTTCTGTAAAGGGTTCATTCAAATTCTTTTAATTTTGAAAATTACATTACATATATAAGGTCAGAATTATTTTCTATGTTTATATTGTAAATATTGATGCTCCTTGATTACTTTGTATATTTACCTATTTATATTTTGAACTCTCTAAGTGAAAATCTGGATCTAGCCATTGATCGAATCAAACTGATTTTATGTTTGTTATAATAAAATCTTAAGTTTCTATATAAATATATAATTGTAGCCATTGATCTAGATATTTAAGGTCTACATTTGACTTGGCGCATCTATTAAAAAATATTTATTGATATAGTGAGTTTATCATTTTGTCCTTATTAATTGATATGATTCAAAATATTACACTCATTACATTTTTAAAAAATATGAACACGGTGTTAATAAATTGAGGGTATAATAGGAAAAAATAAATTGTCATTTCTTGATTTGTCAAAAATGACAAGTAAAAAAGAAAAATCAAATTAGAAAATATTTGACAAATAAATAGGGACGAATGTAGTAGTATTTACTTTTTATATAATATTTTAATATAACAATTGCTTATTTTTATTATGTTTTAGGTAAAACAAAATTCATTTTCGTTAGACAACTAGTTTAAAAATACCCTTTAATTAACTTAATAATTCATAAATACTTTTCTTACTAATGATTGCTCCAAAACAAGAGAAATGAGCCAATTTTGATCATGAATTATTTGAAAGGGGACGATTTTATATTGAACAAATGATATACTATTTATGTCATTTCAATTTATTTATTTTTTATTTTGACTTGACACAAAATTTAAGATTTTCTTTTTTAATCTTGTGGTTTTAGATTAATTAAATATACATAGAATGTATCAAAATGTCACTTAATCTTGTAGTTTTAAACACGTCATATGGAAAGTTAGAATTAAAGAATTTCCAAGAAAGGAAAGAAATATTCTTTTTGAGACGTATTTAAAAAATAAATAAGAAAAATAAATTGAAACAAAGGAAGTGAGTACTATTTTTATATCAATATACTAAATATTTTATTTGTTTATTATCTAATATACCATGAATACTGTGATTACTTGTATCTTTAATAGTATTCACAAAATATCAGTGGTATTGTTGAATCATGATTTACTGCAATTATAATCCCAAAAAATAGTGAGAATAGCTAAATATTTTTTTATTTTGTTCTTAATCTATATAAGAACAATATTATATTATTGAAACTTGGATACCAAGAATATAATATAGGTAGGTCAATTTTGAATTATTTTATATATTTTTTTTTTGGAGTGGAGTGACTATAAGAGAATCAAATTACTGGAGTTGAAGGATGGATATGATGGATTGGCATTGGATTAGCTTTTGGAAAAACTATCTAATTACGTAAATATTTTCTCTCTCTACCTTAAAATATTTAAATATCGTCTCACTAAGAATAATTTCATATCAAATTTTAAGTCGGATACATCTAGATAAATATATTTTTCTACTAAATACACTCTAAACACACAGATAAATAAGGGGAGAGACGAGCGAGAGTGTCAGTGTATCTCAAATACATGCAAATTACACTAGATACACGTAGCTGGAATATATACCAGATACATTCTGAAATACAAATACATAGGGAGCAAGGTGAGTGAGAGAGAGGAAGGCAAGTGATAGAGGCAAGCAAGAGAGGAGGGAGGTAAGTGAGATAGGAGAGCAATGAGTGAGAGAGTCGGTGTATCCCATACACATGAATTCACTTATATACAATATATCTAAAATAAATATGAAAATAAAAATAAAAATACAGATTCATCTGTAGGATTCTATTGGAAATGTTGTCGTTATAAATATGAAAAACATATCATCTAGCCATACAATAATTTATTCTTTTGTTTACTTCTAAAAATATTGATATCACTTCCGAAAAATTGAGGAAAGATTAATTAGCTCCACGCAATGAAGAGCTGGATCCAACATATCTATAGTTTATCTTGCATTAAGTAGCTTTAGTGCCTAATTCTGATATCTAATCCAGAATCATTTGCTCATCTTAATTAATTTATAAATTTGAAATTTAAATTAACAAAGTTTTAGCTAATTATATTTAAAAGTTCATTAAAAGTAAGATAACAAATAAAGCATAACATAACAACTTGTCACTTTCCACAAAAGAAGATTCAAGTCAAACTTTGCTACTTTGATGAGAAAAAGAAATTACAAAAGACAAACCAACTTCTTAATTATTTTTTATGGCTCTTAATTAACTTCTTAATTACTTAGGATATAGTAACCAACTTGGAAACAAATTCTTCAATATTTTTATCTGAACTTCCTCCTTCATCCACAACATTTCTAGCCAATTCTTTCCATTTCTTTGTATTTTCCCTAATTAATTTTCCTTTCTCTTCTTCCATCACTAATTTTATACATTCTTCAATAACTTCTCTTCTAACTATCCCTTTTTTTTTGAACTATTAAATAAATAAAACTTAAAAGTTACGAATTTTGAAAATATTAGGCCAAAATTGGGTGTCAACACCTCTAAAAAGTCCTTGGGAAGTTTGGATTCTTCAGTAGACCTAACAACCCACAAGAAGTTGTTGTTGCTATTCTTCAAACCCCATGCCAATTCTTCCATTTGCTCAGCTTCTAAGTTGGTTATACTTCCAAATGATACATACACCACTGAGTTAATTGGTTGATGGTTTAACCAATTTAGGCATTCATTTGTCATTGGTTTGAAGATACTAAGACCATACTCTTTGTCATCATGTAGTCTCTTGTCTAAGTACATTGATGGTATTGTTGGTCCAATTGTCTTGATTGGATATATCTTGGACATATAATCAATTACCTACAAGCAAAATAAGATATATCTTGAATCTCTTGATTTTTTTTTAGTACTCCTTTCGAAATTCTAACATGTATTAAAAGTTTGTTTGAGAACATTTATTAAAAAAAGAATTAACCTAAATAGTGGTCAGACACCCCTTTAAGAAAGACATTCAATATATAGTCATAATCATAAGATTTAGTGAATTAGGCGAAATGGAACAGACAAAGAAAAACATAGGTTAGATATGTTGTACACTTAATTCCAACCAAAATGAGACCAAAATAATTCTTGCTACTACGAAAACTATAACAACCTTAATGAACATATGATTTTGTCACTTCAATTTTGTATAACTTTGATTAAACATCTATATAAATGGTTAAAAAGACAGAAGAAGCACCAAAACGACAAAAATATGTTACCTGTTTCTCCAACTCATAGAAGCTGTTGATTAGGACCCAATCCACTTTGTCAAGATTTGAAAATTGATTTACCATCACTTCAAGTATTCTTTCTGCTTCAGGACTAATAACAAAAGTAGGTACATCTGAACTCTCAATTGTACATGATAATCCAGGAATTAATATTTCTTCATCATTTTTAGTAGGTGTAAGTTTTATTACCCCTTTATGTACATGGTAATAAATATTATCCACTGCACAATTTTGTGTGAAAAATGCAGCACTAATTAATCCAAAATTCTTTGCCACTTCAACAGCCCAAGGAAGGAATGGATCATATACTATGCAATTTACAGGGCATTCACTATTTGCTAATTTTTGAATAAGCTGAGACAGAGTATCCGAGCCAACTTCTTTGAATCGCGTTATGTAGGCTACGAAAGTTCCTGCTTGGTGGAAACCACCATCATCGTAGCCATCAGATATGGCCTCGATTGACATAGAAGTTGGCAATTCTTTCATGTTTTTCAAAAAAGATTTTGTGAGTGCTATAGTGATTTCAACACGTTTGGATTGTAAACGTTTGGAGAATTGGAGCATTGGGTTGATATGACCTTGGCCTTGAAATGGCAAGATCAAACAATGAGCTTTATGACTAGTACTCATCTTTTGCAATTTCTCAATTGGTCACTCAACTATTATCTCTTTATTCGTTCAAGGATGGGAAAATCCTGTGCTGAAATGTGGTTTTTATACTATAAGTTATAATTTTTTATATTAATTTCATGAAAAAAAATATATAATAGAAATTAATCAAAATTTATATAATTTGACTCTCTCGAGAAACAATTATGATAAGTAATTCAAAATGTGTCTATTAGTACTTATGAATATGGTCCATGTTGCCAAACTATTTTTGCAGTACCAATTATTGGGGTCATTTTCTTTTTCTTTGAAATACAAACAATTTATTGTGTGTTTTATATGAAATTTTTATTTTTTAAGCATGCAAATATAACTTTGATTATGTTATTAATTAGTTATGAAATAAGTTATAACCGAATAGCCAAACCGAAAAAAACCAAACCGAAAAGAGAAAAACCGAACCGAACCAATTTTTTTTGGTTCGGATTGGGTTATACTTTTTCAAACCGAAAAACCCAAACCGAATAACACAAAACCGAACTGAAAAACCGAATGCACACCCCTAGTGTGTTGTTAAGTTCTCGAAAAATTGTTCCAGCTCGAGACATATTTTGGATGCCTTTGAAAATATTTTATAGGAAATAAGTGGATTTTTAAAAATAAAATAAAATTTGTGTTTGATATGTAAGTAAAAATAATTATCTCAAAAAGTATTTATTCATTTAGAGAAATACTATGAGATATAGTAAGGGGTAGGGACGACTCTACAAATCTTAGGGGTGTACAAAATCGAATCGAAAATCTAATCAAACCGCAAACCGAGAAAAAAATTGGACTAGTGGTTGGTTTGACTTGGTTTGGTATTGGAAAAAAGAACCCGACTATATTTGGTTTGGTTTTAACTAAAAAAATTCAACCCGAGACCAAACCAACCCGACATTATATATATAATTTTAAAATTTTATTTTATTACATAAAAATATTTACTTTGATATAATTTTTAAATATTTCTTATAACTTTTTTCATAGTTTTTATCTTTTAATATATTATTAATTCAAGTTTGAAATTTAGAATTCTAAATGGTTCAATAAAGATTATAGTCCACAGATGTTGGTAGTTATAATAAAGCTTAAATCAAAATTAAATTAATACTAAAGCAAAAAAAAATCAATTCAACACTAAGAATGACAATAATATTGAATATTTGTTCTATGGTTTTACATTGGTTTATTCAAATACATAATCTAATTTTAATTTTCTTTAATATTTAGTCATGTAACTAATACTTATTAAACTTATTTAGCATGATTTAGTACTTTTAAATTATGATCATTTTCATTATGACTTGTTAATTTGCAATATTTGTTTTACGCGATTTCATTATTATTATTTTTTTGTTGGATATTTTAGTATCATTACTCATAACATTTTGTGCTATTTTCTTAAGAAACACCTTAGATAGTTGTATTTTGGTAGGACTAAAGAAATATTTGAAGTACTAGTAAATTATATGTTTGTATGAATATTTTTCCGGAAAAAACCCAAAAATCCAAAAAACTCGAAAAAACCCGAATATACCCCAAAGTTGAAAAACCCGAGTTTTATTGGTTTGGTTTGATTTATAGATTTTAAAAATCCGACACAAATGGTTTGATTTGATATTTGAAAAACCCGAACCAACCCGGTACACATATAACAAATCTAAAAGAAACTAGTAGCGTTAGACCAGGGGACTTTTTTAAAGCAATAATAGGTTTGAAGATATTATTATAAAATAATATTGAGTTTATTTGTAAAAAAAATATAAACTTTTTTATATAAGTGGAAAATTTTATTAGACTTTTAACAAATTTAAAATAATATGTCCTCAAGAAAAATTAAAATTTAAGATGTCCGTTCAAATGTTGCATTAGGCAACCGTATACTTGAGCCGCTCATGAGAGGTAGGGGTATGAGATGGTGGGGATGGGGTGTGTTATTAAGGGGAGAGGCTACATTATCAATGTGTGGAATGTCACTTGTATTTACTGCAATTATAATCCCAAAAAATAGTGAGAATAGCTAAATAATTTTTTATTTTGTACTTAATCTATATAAGAACAATATTATTGTATTGAAACTTGGATACTAAGAATATAATATAGGTTGGTCAACTTTGAAATATTTTATATATTTTTTATTGGAGTGACCATAAGAGAATCAAATTACTGGAGTTGAAGGATGGATATGATGGATTGACATTAGATTAGCTTTTGGAAAAGCTATCTAATTACGTAAATATTCTTTGTCATATTTACTATTCTCTCTCTAGCTTAAAATACTTGCATATTGTCTCATTATGAATAATTTCAAATTAAATTTTAAGTCAGACATTTAAATAAATGTATTTTTCTACTAAATATACTCTAAACACACAAATATTACACTAGATAGGAGGGAGGGAGGCGAGCGAGAGTGTCAGTGTATTCCAAATATCTGAAATACCACATACATTCTGAAATACAAATACATAGGGAGCAAGGCGAGTGAGAGAGAGGAAGGCAAGTGATAGAGGCGAACAAGAGAGGAGGGAGGTAAGTGAGATAGGAGAGCAATGAGTGAGAGAGTCGGTGTATCCCATACACATGAATTCACTTGTATACAATGTATCTAAAATAAATATGATTTTTTTTAAAAAAAAATTCAGATCCACTTGTGGGATTCTACTGGAAATGTTGTCGTTATAAATATGAAAAACATATCATATAGCAATACAATAATTGATGTATTTCAGGTGTTTTGATGACCCTCACAAAGGCAGGGACCCGGTCTCTGACAGAGTGTTCTCGTCCAGGTGCAATATGGTGTATAACTGGAAAAGTTGTCTTATCAGGATGTTGGTAGAGCTGTCAGTGTACTTCACCAATAGAAAAGGACGAGGTTGTTTGTCCAGTGGTCAACAACTCTTCTTGATTGATATAATTAAAGAGACAAACAACTTGATAATTCATTCATTCAAAGAGAGAGAAATCAAGCTTCAAAAACAGCAAGGGACCTGATCAACTGAAGGAGTGCTATCTATGTGTGTTGTCGTTTTGAATGCTTGTATTGAGCTAAACTTGTAGGATTCGTTTCACTCTTATAAGAAACATTTCAAACTCTTGTGTGAATCAGTGTAAGAACATTGTTAGAGTTAACTTTGTGTCTTACTGTTTGAAGTCTATATTAATTAGCGATAGTTAATATAGTGGGCAATGGATGCATTGCTTAGGCTCGGTAAGTAATAGGCGTATTACTTAGTGTGAGATTAAGAGTTTAGTCTCATTGGTGTAGTTGAAATTTATACACTTTTGCTTGGAGATTAGTGAAAACAGTTGAAAATCTTATGTGACAGGTCGTGGTTTTACTCCCTTGAGCAAAGAGGTTTCCACGTAAAATCTCTTCTGCCTATTTTACTTCTAGTTATTTAATTTCTGCACTTTAACTGTATCAAAGGACCTGGTCCTGTGATCACTAGTGGACGCGTACATTCCATCAATAATTTATTCATTTGTTTACTTCTTAAAATATTGATATCACTTTAGAAAAATTCTGGAAAAATTAATTAGCTCCAAGCAATGAAGAGCTGGATCCAACATATCTATAGTTTACCTTGCATCCAGTAGCTTTAGTGCCTAATTTTGATATCTAATCCAGAATCGTTTGCTCATCTTAAATAGTCTAGGGAGATAATAGGTCCTCATGAAAGTTTAGTATTGCAACAGTAAATCCGACCAAAGTTGGGGTATTTTTCAAACCCTTATCCCAAAAATATTTGACCAGATAAACATGATAAAATTGAAAAATATTTTTTACAAATAATTACCCCAATCGAATCATATCGTATTCAGGGGCAAAAATAGAATTCTGTAAAGGGGTTCATTCAAACTCTCTTAATTTTAAAAATTACATTACATATATAAGGTCAAAATTATTTTCTATGTTTATATTGTAAATATTGATGCTCCTTGATTACTTTGTATGTTTACCTATTTATATTTTGAACTCACTAAGTGAAAATTTGGATCTGGCCATTGATCGTATCAAACTGATTTTATGTTTCTTATAATAAAATTGTATGTTTCTATATAAATATATAATTGTATCGAATAACTAGATAAATTTATGTTTTTATAAAAATAAATCTAAAAAAGTATCATATCATACGAATAAATTTATGTGTCAAAAATTTATTTTATACATATATTAAGTTTAAAAATAATAAAATATCAGAAAATTTTCTTATGTTGGGAGTGATGAAAACGATTATGAGTATTATACTACTTTTGAATACATTTCTATTCTTTATCTTTATTCATGTTTTCTCTTAAATTTTAATTATGTTTAGAATATTTTGTCAAAATCCTACAGAAATATACTTGGTAGAATGTTCTAAATTTTATTTGTGATTCTTACAAGACATTTTAACAAACAAAAGAAACAACCAAAAGCTAATTGAATCGCATGGATATTGCGATGATTTCAAAAGGTTTAATTTTACTATATCAAAAATAATAATTAATAAAATAATATAACATAAATTTTATAAAATAACTCATAGAAATATTGTAGACCATTGGCACCCTTACCTATTTTCTAATGTAGTCTGTTCAATGCAGTGGCGGATCCAGAAATTTTATTTCATGGGTGCTCAATTATTTTTAGTTTGAGAATTGCTATATAAAGTGGGTGCTTAGTTAATATATTTGAATAAATTATTAGATATTACCAACAAATATTAGTGTTTATTGCAAAAAGCAATGGATGCTTAAGCACCCATAATTCATAACATACATCTGCCATTGGTTCAATGTAGGGGCACGTGTACAAGAAAGACATATAAGGTCTACATATGACTTGGCGCATCTATTAAAAAAATATTTATTGATATAGTGAATTTATCATTTTATTTCGATTAATTGATATAATTTAAAATATTACACTCATTATATTTTTCAAAAATTTGAACTCGGTGTTAATAAATTGAGGGTATAATAGGAAAAAATAAATTGTCATTTCTTAATTTATCAAAAATGACAAGTAAAAAGGAAAATCAAATTAGAAAATATTTGACAAATAAATAGGGATGAATGCAGTAGTATTTACTTTTTATATAATATTTTAATATAACAATTGCTTATTTTTATTATGTTTTGGGTAAAACAAAATTCATTTTCATTGGACAATTAGTTTTAAAATACCCTTCAATTAGCTAAATAATTCATAACTACTTTTCTTACTAATGTTTGCTCCGAAACAAGAGAAATGATCCAATTTTGATCATGAACTATGTGAAGGGGGACGATTTTATATTGAACAAATGATATAGTGCAAAATTTAATGTAAACTCATCAACAAATGCTAAACTATCATCTTTATTATATGAACTTCTTCAAGCTGAAAAATTACAGGTTCAACAGTTGGAGATAGCAACTGACTCACACGAGGTAATTAACTTTCTTCAAAACTAAAGAAATACTCACACAAATATTTTAAATGAATACAGGGATTTGATTAATAGGATGAGGAATCCAATCATGCATGAGCCTCAAGGAAAGAATAAAGTGCCCGAAGCCATTAGGCCGAGGGCACGTCTGCTTGGGTGTCACGCATTGCGTAAAAAAAAAGAGAAGAAGGCCAGAAGATGAAATTGGACTAGCGTTTTGAGGAATGGAGAGTTCCACCGTGATTTGTTTAGAAGATACTAGAAGCAGCAAAAGTAAAAAATCCTCTCCGCAAGCCTATAAGCCTCAATGTAATTTGAATTGTAATCACATTATGTGGCCTGATAACTCATGCGCTAGCCATAATGCAGCCACCTCTATTTGTTTTGATGCATATATAATATTATGATATAACATCTCCTCTTTTAATCAAAAAAAGAATGAACATCTACATATACATTATTTTTCTTATTTTATTTATCATAAGATATAAGTATGAAAAAAATATATATAAAAAATTCATACCCACTTGTGGAATTCTACTGGCAATGTTGTCGTTATAAATATGAAAAACATATCATCTAGCAATACAATAATTTATTCATTTGTTTACTTCGTAAAATATTGATATCACTTTCGAAAAATTCTGAAAAAGTTAATGAACTCCAAGCAATGAAGAACTGGATCCAACACATCTATAGTTTACTTTGCATCAAGTAGCTTTAGTGCCTAATTCTGATATATAATCCAGAATCGTTTGCTCATCTTAACTAATTTATAAATTTGAAATTTAAATTAACAAAGTTTTAACTAATTATATTCAAAAGTTCATTAAAAGTGAGATGACAAATAAGGCATAACAAATAAGTTGGGAGTGACTCATTGACCATGACAAACTTGTCACTTTCCACAAAAGACGATTCAAGTCAAACTTTGCTACTTTGATGAGAAAAAGAAATTACAAAATACAAATCAACTTCTTAATTATTTTTTATGGTTCTTAATTACTTAGGATATAGTAACCAACTTGGAAACAAATTCTTCAATATTTTTATCTGAACTTCCTCCTTCATCCACAACATTTCTAGCCAATTCTTTCCATTTCTTTGCATGTTCCCTAATTAATTTTCCTCTCTCTTCTTCCATCACTAATTTTATACATTCTTCTATAGCTTCTCTTCTAACTATTCCCTTTTCATCTTGTTTGGCTCTAACACCTATTTCCCAAACATCTTTCACAAGTTTTGCATTTGTTGTTTGATCTGTCCATTGTGGCATTGTCACCATTGGCACTCCCAAACTAATTGCTTCCAGAGTCGAATTCCACCCACAGTGTGTCAGAAAACACCCTGTTGATTCATGTTCCAACACTTGTAATTGTGGACACCATGACACCACTAGTCCTTTTTCAATTGTTAATTCCTCTATAAAGGTCTTGGTAAGTTTGGATTCTTCAGTGGACCTAACAACCCACAAGAAGTTGTTGTTGCTATTCTTCAAACCCCATGCTAATTCTTCCATTTGCTTAGCTTCTAATTTGGCTAAACTTCCAAATGATACATACACCACTGAGCTAATTGGTTGATGATTTAACCAATTTAGGCATTCATTTGTCATTGGCTTGAAGATACTAAGACCATACTCTTTGTCATCATGTAGTCTCTTGTCTAAGTACATTGATGGTATTGTTGGTCCAATTGTCTTTATTGGATATATCTTGGACATCCAATCAATTACCTACATGACAAACAATAAAAACAAAATAAGATGTATCTTGAATCTCTTGATTTTATTTTTTTAAAGAGATGATTTTGTCAGTTCATTTTTTGTATAACTTCGATTAAACATCTATATAAATATGTTACCTCTTTCTCCAACTCATAGAAGCTGTTGATTAGAACCCAATCAACTTTGTCAAGATTTGAGAATTGATTTACCATCATTTCAATTATTCTTTCTGCTTCAGGCCTAAAAACAAAAGAAGGTACATCTGATGCCTCAATTGGACATGAAAATCCAGGAATTATGATTTCTTTATCATTTTGAGTAGGTGGAAATTTTATTACCCCTTTATGTACATGATAATAAATGTTATCCACTGCACAATTTTGTGTGAAAAATGCAGCACTAACTAATCCAAATTTTGTTGCCACTTCAACAGCCCAATTAAGGTATGGATCATATACTATGCAATTTACAGGACATCCACTATTTGCCAATTTTTGTATAAGCTGAGACAGAGTATCCGAGCCAACTTCTTTGAATCGTGTAACATAGGCCACGAAAGATCCTGCTTGATCGCGACCACCATCATCATAGCCATCGGATATGGCCTCGATTGACACAGAAGTTGGCAATTCTTTCATGTTTTTCAACAAGTATTTTGTGGTTGCTATAATGATTTCAACACGTTTGGATTGTAAACGTTTGGAGAATTGGAGCATTGGGTTGATATGACCTTGGACTGGATATGGCAAAATCAAACAGTGAGTTTTGTGACTAGTACTCATCTTTTGCAACTTCTCAATTGATGGTCTAAAAGGAGTTAGATTTCGCAAATGATCTCTTAACTAATACTTAGTAATTATCTCAGACAATTATTTTATTAGTTGAAGGATGAGAAAATCCTATGGTGAAAATGTGGTTCTTATACTATAGTCTATAAGTTATACAATTTTTTATATTAATTTCAGGAAAAAATATATCATAGAAATTAATCAAAATTTATGTAATTTAACTTTCTCGAGAAATGAATTATGATAAGTAATTCAAAATGTGTCTATTAGTACCTATGAATATGGTCCATATTGCCAAATTAAGTTTGTTGTACCAATTATTGGGGTCATTTTCTTTGAAATACAAACAATTTATTGTGTGGTGTTAAATTATCGAAAAATAGTTCTAGCTCGAGATATATTTTGGATGGCTTGAAAAATATTTTCTTTGTAAAATAATTTTTAGTAAAAATTGAGTTTTGTAAAAAAATAATTTGATACGTAAGTAAAAATTATTATTTTGAAAGTGTTTATATATCATTTACACAAATACTATGAGATGTAGTAGGACGACTCTACAAACCTTAAAATAAATAGTAGCCTTAGGCCCGGAGACTTTTTTAAAGCAATAATAAGTTATAGATATTTTTTTAAAAGAAATATTGAGTTTATAGTAAAAAATATAAACTTTTCATATAAGAAAGAGTAAATTATTAAAAGTTAAACAAATCTAGTGTCTAATGTAGTGTGCTCAATGTAGGGGAACGTGTACAAGAAAGACTTTAAGGTTCTCGTTTTGACTTTATATTTAGGAGTAGTATATAATAATTTATCTTTAAAAGGAAAAAAAATATTTACTACAATTTGTATGTGGAGTGATATTCACAAATCACAATATATTGGTATATATATATATTGTGTATATCGTTTACATATCAGTAATCAATGTATATACCATTATTCAACCGTAGTCATACTTGTAATTTCATAACAAATTTCAAGTCAGATACATCAAGATATATGAATTTTTGCTACTAAATACACTCTAAAACACAAATACATAGGGGGGAGGCGAACGAGAGAGGGAGAAAGGCGAGCGAGATAGGAGGGAGGCGAGCGAGAGTGTTAGTGTATCCCAAATACATGTAAATTACACTAAATACATATATCTGGGATACCAAGTGCCACTATATCAAGAATGATCTTCATCGGCAATTAATTAACGGCAATAGCTCAATTGCCGCTAAATATGTATTTTTAGCGGCAATTAGCACTCTTTGTATATGTCCCTAAAGCCTTTAGTGACATTAGATCTAATGACACTTAACTAATGTCAGTAAAGACTTTAGCACTCTTTATTAATATGTCTATTTATTGCCGCTAAAAATTATTTTTGTTGTAGTGTGCATTTGTGATACATTCTGAAATACAAATATATATAAGGAGGAAGCAAGTGAGAGAGGGAGAGAAGCAAGCAAGATTGGAGATAGATGAGTGAGAGAGTCAGTGTATCACACACACATATGAATTCACTCATATTTAATGGAAGATGGCCTAAAATACCCTTCAACTATGTGAATTAGTACAAAATTACCCTTTTTCTACTTTTCGTGCCTAAAATGCCCTTGACGTCAACCTTTTGGTTATATTTTCCCCTCATTTTTAACAACCTAAATGATAACCTCAATTAACAAATTCATTAATAACGTGTCACTATACTATTGGCTACCCTAACTATTAATTAAACTAATTAAAAAAAAACAATATACCCACCCGTAAACTTACCCCCAAATATTCTAACCCAACCTTCATCTGCAAACCTTTTAACCTAAAAAACGCATACGCTCCAAATCCAAATGTCCTCTCTACTTGTTCTATCAAAGCTCACAATTGTTTTATGGTACCAAACTGAACCTGTTGGACTTGTGTTGAGCAGACATATTCCAGCAGTCAGTAGTTGATATTACTGTTGAATAGATAAGCCAGGGACGCAATGGCCATGAACAGATTAGAATAATGTGAGCTTTGATATCGGAGATTTGGATTTGGAGCGTATGGTACAGAGGAGTAATGGTAGGTAAAAGAAGTTTATTTAGATACTTTGAAGAACCCCAAATTGAATTACAGCTACTTTCCACCAATTATGGCTGTAAAATCTGTTGAGGTTTCTCAACAATAGGTTAAAAGGTTTGGGGATGAAGTTGGGTTAGAATATTTGGGTAGGTTTACGAGGTGGGTATATGATTTTTTAATTAATTTGCTAATTAAAGATGAGGGTATTTTAGGTCCTTTTCCGTATATTTAATGTATCTGAAATAAATTATATCTAATTTTGACTGCATCTATTCGAGATACATATATATATATATATATATTTGGATGTGCCAGATACATGTATTTGAGAATTGAAATTTGACACGAACAGTAATTTTGTAAATTCACGGGAAAATACATAATTAAGCCCTAATTATTGCAAAACAGAAATCAACTTATTAATTATTTCTTATGACTTATATAATTTCGTACTTAGGATATAGTGACCAACTTGGAAACAAATTCTTCAATATTTTTATCTGAACTTCCTCCTTCATCCACAACATTTCTAGCTATTTCCTTCCATTTCTTTGCATTTTCCCTAATCAATTTCCCTTTCTCTTCTTCCATCACTAATTTTATACATTCTTCAATAACTTCTCTTCTAACTATCCCTTTTTCATCTAGTTTTGCTCTAACACCTATTTTCCAAACATCCTTCACAAATTTTGCATTTGTTGGTTGATCTATCCATTGTGGCATTGCCACCATTGGCACTCCCAAACTAATTGCTTCCAGAGTCGAATTCCACCCACAGTGTGTCAGAAAACACCTTATTGATTCATAAAATATAAAAGATATAATGAATAACACAATAAAATAATAACTCCTCAATTTGAAAAAGTGAACTCATAATGGTCAGAACCTCTATATCCCCAGCAGAATCGCCATTCTGTTTACATTCCTACTCTATTCAAATAGAGCGGAACGTCGCGATTACTTAAAAAATAATCAATTAATTCAATTTTAAAAGAATTCTAAGGAAAATAAGAATTTTAAAAGAATCGCCACCTAATTTTAGGAAAAACTAGGAAACCAATTAAAGTGATCTACGAAACCATTAGATTCTAGGTAAGGGGTTCAAGTGATTTCGAAGGGAAGGTATTAAGCATTCTTCGAAATCCACAAATGTGGTTCCCGACTGAATTCACTTTTTCAAATTTGAGGAGGAGATAAAATCAAATATAAAAATATAATAAACAAATAAATAATAATAAGAAAAAAAAAGCTAGATTTGCTTAACATCAATAATATGCACAATAATAAATCAAAAATATTGTTCGAACTTTGTTCTAATAGTCTCAATGGGAAGCAGCTCCGAGTACCTGTAAAGACACTTAGTAAAAATGTTAGTGGTAGATAAATACTTATAAAAATAAATAAATTAAATAATAAATTCAAAATAAAAAATCCGTCTTATTGACATGGGAGGCCTTGGAAATTGACGGTAATTTCTTCGTCGGCCATTTTAACAAATAAAATATATGAAATTAAACTAAATTTCCGTCTTTTACAATGTAAAGGCCTCCAAAATCGACGGAGAGATTTTTTCATTGGCCAAAGACCAAAACGATAAAAATAATAATAAAAAAAATAACCTAAACAAATGGAGGATAATCAACAAGACAGTGGTAGAACAAGACAATGGTAGATAAAGTTGGTAACTAGAAAATGCAAACTAGGACAACATTCAAATATATGCTATGTTAGTTCACAAGTAACAATACTACTTGGAACAAATAACTTCAAAAGTAGACAAAAATGTAAAATTTGTTAGAAACAAGTTTTCAAATAAACATGAACACATAATGAAAGAAATAACATTAATAACGATCCAAACAATAATGAACAAATAATGAGAAATTTAAAACAATAACTAACTTATATAATAGTCAAAACAAAGGCAAGAAATAAATGAAGTTAGACTATGATAGATATGACCAAACAAAGTTAAGATAGACATAGATAACCGAATTAACTTAAATTTTGCTAATTACCAAACATTTAAACTGAAAGACTAAATAAAGATCATAACAATATGAAATGAAAAAGTAAGAAGGTCATATATCATATTATTTAGTTTATTATTAAAGCTAACACATGTGTCACTTAATAGGAATTGAAAGGAAACAAGCCACTATTAACTGATCTAACTCTAATATTTATATACAAATAACACCAATATTTATCTACAAATAAAATAAAGTAACCAACAGTAGTCATACTCTAGATAAAAACAATAAAATTCAAGTCAATATTCATAAGCAGTAGATATAAGAAAAAACGTAAAATTAAAAGGAGGTCACAGGGTTGTTACTTTTCTGAGCAGATCTGGAGATGGCGATGTTGTTGTTGGCACAAAAGCTCCGAGCTCACCGGAACTCGAACTCGTGCTTGTGGGATTTGAGTTGTTGGCGGAGTCCTCGTCGGAGTTTCGTGAGGCTGCTGCCTGCTATTGCTTGCGGTGCAGAGACGGGAGGAGTGGAGGAGCTGCTGGTCGGCGCTGCCTTCGCTGGAGCTGCTGGCTGTTCTCGGAGATGGTTGTTGGTTGTTTTCAGACGGTGGTGGTTGGTTGTGTTTGGAGCTTGGTGGGTGGAGCGATGGTGGTTTGTGGTGAGGGAGAAGAGGTTGTTTGATGGCTGCTTCAGTTGGCTTTGGGGAAGAGGAAAATAGAGTGAGGGATTTGGGTGTTGGCGGCTAAGGAGGAAAATAAATTTAGTGTTTTGACATTTAGAAAATTCTTCCCCCCTAAAAAATAATTCAACCCCCCTTTTAAAGACTAAGAAATGAATTAAATAGAAAAACTAAAAACCTTCTATTGTACAATATCCTTATCTAAAAATTATGGGCCGAAACCACTAGTTAATAAAATAGTCGTATACGAAAATTTATCTATATTTGAACGAATTTCTAAATTGTGCAGAATATCAAAATGAATATTAACAAATATAACTAATAAAATCAATATTAAAAAAATATATACATAATAAACGTACCTAATGACATGAAAAAATGTAATTTTAAAATTAACTAAGTAAAAAAAAATCCTAAATTTTGATAAAGAATGATAGTTATCGGTAAACTTATTTAAAATTTTAAAAAAAATCTATTTTGAACTATTAAATAAATAAAACTTAAAAGTTACGAATTTTGAAAATATTAGGCCAAAATTGGGTGTCAACACCTCTAAAAAGTCCTTGGGAAGTTTGGATTCTTCAGTAGACCTAACAACCCACAAGAAGTTGTTGTTGCTATTCTTCAAACCCCATGCCAATTCTTCCATTTGATCACCTTCTAATTTGGCTAAACTTCCAAATGATACATACACCACTGAGCTAATTGGTTGATGATTTAACCAATTTAGGCATTCATTGGTCATTGGTTTGAAGATACTAAGACCATACTCTTTGTCATCATGTAGTCTCTTGTCTAAATAGATTGATGGTATTGTTGGTCCAATTGTCTTGATTGGATAAATCTTGGACATCCAATCAATAACCTACATGTCAAACAATAAAAACAGAATAAGATTTCATGTAACTATATGATTATTTTATACAATAACTTAGGTGACTAGAAAATGAAGTCTGACGCATCATGTGGTTCAGTCAGAATTTTCATTAGGGGTATTCAAATCAAAACGACACAAGATTTAGTCAAAACGACTAGTAGTTCATTTTTTATGTAACTCCAAAAAATGTCTTACCTCTTTCTCCAACTCATGGAAGCTGTTGATTAGGACCCAATCCACTTTGTCAAGATTTGAGAATTGATTTGCCAACATTTCAAGTATTCTTTCTGCTTCAGGACTAATAACAAAAGAAGGTACATCTGATGCCTCAATTGTACTTGAAAATCCAGGAATTAATATTTCTTCATCATTTTGAGTAGGTGGAAGTTTTATTACCCCTTTATGTACATGGTAATAAATATTATCCACTGCACAATTTTGTGTAAAAAATGCAGCACTAACTAATCGAAAATTCTTTGCTACTTCAACAGCCCAAGGAAGGAATGGATCATATACTATGCAGTTTACAGGGCATCCACAATTTTCTAACTTTTGAATAAGCTGAGACAGAGTATCCGAACCAACTTCTTTGAATCTTGTAACATAGGCCACAAAAGATCCTGCTTGATCGCGACCACCATCATCATAGCCATCGGATATGGCCTCGATTGACACTGAAGTTGGCAATTCTTTCATGTTTTTCAAAAAGAATTTTGTGAGTGCTATAGTGATTTTAACACGTTTGGATTGTAAACGTTTGGCGAATTGAAGCATTGGGTTGATATGACCTTGGCCTGGAAATGGCAAGATCAAGCAATGAGCTTTGTAAGTAGTCATTTCTTTTGAAACTTCACAATTGATGGCTGCAAAAATGTAATCATAGGTTAAAAATACGAACTATATCATAAGTTTCACATTTGAAAATTGAAATAAAAAGGAAAAATTGCCTCTCTAAGATAATAACAATTAGTCAAATGACTATCTGAAACATCAAATCTAGTCTAAAGTCGTACCTGACTAATAGAATCGTTTCAATAGTTTGTAGAAAATCGTTTTCGTTCTTCTTTAAGTACTTCACCAGAGGAAGAAGAGGAGAGTTTTTGAGGATGGAAAATCGTGTAGTGAAAATGCTCTTCTTATAGTTAGTTGATCGAGTTTACGTACTTGTTTGTTTTGAGGGATAAGAAATAACTAATTTCGAAATTAATTTTACAATGAGTAATTTATGTTTGGTTAGGAAAACTAATTTCGAAATTATTAATTTCGTAATAACTCGTTTCTAACCAAACGAGATTGCCAACATGTGCAGTGACATAAGTAGGTCATATCATCCAAAATGATGTCTAAAATAACGATTATTATATCATTAATTGGTCATCTATGCATGTGTAGTCTATTTATTTGGAAGATGCCTTTTGTAATCCTTTTTGTAGACATTTAATTTTAATTACTGAATTTAAATCATAAAATATTTGGATTGCATCTTAAATTCAAATGATCATATTATTCCCAATAAAAATTACGGACTGATATAACTGAATTTATGTAAAAGGGTTAAAAATGCTCTTAAACTATGTGAAATTAAATAAAAATATTCTTAGTTAATAATTTAATCTAAAATGCTATTATAGTCAATAGTTTAATCCAAAAATATTCTTATTATTACTTAATTAACGAATTACTTATCATCCTTCTACCTTCCTCTTTCTCGCTTCCCCCAACATATCAAATAATATTGAGAAAAGGGTCTGAAAAATACTTTAATTTTGACTGAAATTGTTGTTAAGATACCAAACTTTATGGAGGACCTTTTATCCCCTACACTATTTAATAGTGTATTTTAAAGGTATATATATGCTCACGTGGACAACATAAATATTGCATCATTATAAATAGTAATGTGTCCACATGGGCACATATATACCTTTAAATACACTATTAAAAAGTGCAGGGGGGTAAAAGGTCTTTTCCAAAGTTCGTTATTGTTACAGCAATTTCAGTCAAAGTTCGGATATATTTCAGACCTTTTTCCCAATAATATTAGGGCCTAATTTAGATGATCTAATTAAGAATAATTAACTCATTTTAATTAATTCATAAATGAGGAGATGAGCAGCGAGGTGGTGTTGGTATCTAGCCGGAGAGGAGAGAGAGACAAAGGGACGAGAAGAAGAGTCGGTGGTCAAAATATGTATTTGATTAGCATTACAATAAAAATAACTTTTAACCACAATAAATAGACACATTAATAAAGAATGCTAAAGTCTTTACCGGCATTAGTTAAGTGTCATTAGATCCAGTGTCGCTAAAGGCTTTAGAGACATATACAAAGATTGCTAATTGATGTTAATTAATTGCCGCTAAAAAATATTTTTGATGTAGTGTAGGTGTATATATATTTGATAAAATATAGATATGTATTTGACAAAATATACACATGTATCTAATCAGTGACGGATCCAGAATTTTAAGATCATGGTTCTCACATGTTGGGCGCCAACAATTCAGCTTCAAAACCAAAGCATCTATCACGACTTATTGCTTGTGGGTGCTCAACTGTTCAATATATTAGTTTTAAATATTTTCTGTTTAATTTCACATGTTACGCATCGAGATTAATGGATGCTTGAGCACTCAAAACCTATAACGTAGATCCACCCATATATCTAATATAAATGTTTATGTATCTTATAAAGTGTACATACATGTATTTGAGTTAATATTATACGTATTTATGAGAAAATAATTTCTGACGCTAGAAAAAAATGAAAAGAAATTTAGAAAAGAATTGGAGAAGAAATTCAGGAAAGAAACAATGGAAAGATTTCTGATGCCAAATGAATGGGAAGAATATTGAGTTTATTGGATTTTTTTTGGGATCAAAGATATGGGAAATACTCTACCGTCGTTATAAGCATAATTAATTTGCTTCAAAATTGATGTGTTTCGGTTATATTTCATATTTAAATACACATAATTAGATGTATTTGCTTAGTATGTATCGGAGATACTCTGAATGCGTCAGATACATATATCTAGGAATCGAAATATGACACAAATTATAATATCAAAAGCTCACATGAAGACAAGTAATTAATCCGAAACTAGTGAAATTTGTGTTGTTTGCTATTTAAAAAATAGGAGGAGAATACTAGGAAGATTCATGTCAAACTTTGGTACTTCAATCAGAAAAATAAATTACAAAATACAAATTTATTTCTTAATTACTTTTTTATGGCTCTTAATTACTTAGGATATACTAACCAACTTGGAGACAAATTCTTCAATATTTGTATCTGAACTTCCTCCTTCATCCACAACATTTCTAGCCAATTCTTCCATTTCTTTGCATTTTCCCTAATTAATTTTCCTTTCTCTTCTTCCATCACTAGTTTTATACATTCTTCTATAACTTCTCTTCTAACTATCCCTTTTTCATCTTGTTTGGCTCTAACACCTATTTCCCAAACATCCTTCACAAGTTTTGCATTTGTTGGTTGATCTGTCCATTGTGGTATTGCCACCATTGGCACTCCCAAACTAATTGCTTCCAGAATCGAATTCCACCCACAGTGCGTCAGAAAACATCCTATTGATTGATGTTCCAACACTTTTAATTGTGGACACCATGGCACCACTAGTCCTTTTTCACTTGTTAATTCCTCTAAAAAGTCCTTGGGAAGTTTAGGTTCCTCAGTAGACCTAACAACCCACAAGAAGTTGTTGTTGCTATTCTTCAAACCCCATGCCAATTCTTCCATTTGCTCAGCTTCTACTATGGCAAAACTTCCAAATGATACATACAACACTGAGCTAATTGGTTGATGATTTAACCAATTTAGGCATTCATTTGTCTATTTGGTTTGAAGTATACTAAGACCATACTCTTTGTCATCATGTAGTCTCTTGTCTAAGTACATTGTATGGTATTGTTGGTCCAATTGTCTTTATTGGATAAAGTTTGGACATCCAATCAATTATCTACATGACAAACAATACAAGTCAAAATAGATGTATCTTGAATTATTTTTTCTAATACTCCTTTCTAACATGTATTAAAAGTTTCTTTTAGAACATTTATTTTAAAAAGAAATAGTCGTCACACACCCCCTTTAAGAAAGACATTCAATATATAGTCATAATCATAAAATCTTGCTACTATGAAAACTATAACAACCTTAATGAACATACGATTTTGTCAGTTCATTTTTTATGTAACTTCGATTAAACATCTATATAAAAGGTTAAAAAGACGGAAGAAGCACCAAAACGACCAAAATATGTTACCTCTTTCTCCAACTCATAGAAGCTGTTAATTAGGACCCAATCCACTTTGTCAAGATTTGAAAATTGATTTACCATCACTTCAAGTATTGTTGGTCCTTCAGTTTTCATATGTGCAAAAGTAGGTACATCTGATGCCTTAATTGGACATGAAAATCCAGGAATTAATATTTCTTCATCATATTTAGTAGGTGGAAGTTTTATTACCCCTTTATGTACGTGGTAATAAATATTATCCACTGCACAATTTTGTGTGAAAAATGCAGCACTTACTAATCCAAATTTTTTTGCCACTTCAACAGCCCAAGGGAGGAATGGATCATATACTATGCAATTTACAGGGCATCCACTATTTACCAATTTTTGTATAAGCTGAGACAGAGTATCTGAGCCAACTTCTTTGAATCGCGTTAGGTAGGCTTCGTAAGTTTTTGCTTGGTCGATATTAGATATGCATATATTATTTAGTGGGAAAAAGCATAAATTAGCCTCTGAACTTGTTTCGAAAAGTCAATTACACATTTTAACTATTCAGACGATCTATTACACACATGAACTTGTTTAAAGTGGTATTAATGCCCCCTTTGAAGATGACATGACAGAGAAAGTGTCTTCACCTTCCTTCAGGTGCATGAGAAGAAGAAAAAAAAATGTTAAAATGACAAATTTAAACACGTAGCACAATCTTATTGGTCATAATATAATTAAGTATTATAATTTCTAATATATTAATTATGTCAATAATTATTATTTTTTGTCTTTTTATTTGTGGCCCCCTAATTTTTTTAAAAATGTTTTTATATTTTTCTTTCTTTTGAATCTTCTTCTTCAACAATTCTTTACTTTGTCACCATTAATTGTTATTCCTCACTTTATACCCATGGACGCATATTCAAACTCTTACAGAAGAACGCTAAAAAGAAATAGAAAAGAGTGGAAAGAAGATGACTTTCATCAAAAGGTCAATAATTTTTCAATTTAAACTTTATAATTTTCCTGCTCAAGCTCATCGGAGGATATACCAAAGAAGATCACTGGAAAAAAAATATTAGTAAGCTAATGACTTCTATTGAAAATCTTATGATTATTTATGCATAAAATTCATGATTATATTGCCTAAGTTTTTCAAAATTCATTGAGGAAAATTATTGCTATATCTTTGTCTTCTCTATTTTCGTCGGAGCACCACCTACAACCATAACAATGTCGTTTTTGTCTCTAGCCGCCATCAAAAGCATATTTGATTATTCACAACAAATAATACAAATGAAATGCTTAATTTGCATCCATAATTATTGTTGACACCTAATTTTGACCCGCCACGATAGGAATTAACTTTTGAACTTCTTAATTCTTAAACAATTTTGAAATAATTGGTTTTATGAAAAACTCAAAATACTTCCCAGATTTTTAAAACGATTTTACTTATTCATGTAATATTTTAAATAGTTAATGTGTTTTATATAGGTACATATATTCTATTAGTATATTTCATAAATAGTTGAAAATCGTCATAAAAAGATTTTACACTTTTTTAAGTTAAATATTTTATTAATTTAGTTTAGTCTTAATTATAGTTATCATCTTAAGACGATTTGTTTAATTATTTTATTACTAAGCTTGATTATTTTATCTCGTTAAAATTAAGAAGCTTGTTAGTTAATTATATCAATTCGTCTTATTTAGTTACTAGCCTAATTTACTAAAAAATAAAATAAAAATAATAATAATAATAATTCAATTCGGCCACTTTCCTACTCATTGGCTAAATTCGTAATGCAATTGACCACTCAATTCGGTTAAAATTGTAGTTTATTAGCCAAATCCTTTAAGCCCATATTTTTATTTTTAAATTAATTTAAACCCAAATCTTCTAGCCAATAACTCTCAGCATTTTTAATTAATCTGGCCCACTATCATTTTACAATACAATAACAATACAATGCTCAAACCAACCGACCCAATTCCCTCTGTAATCAAGGCCCACTTCCAATTATCAGCTCCTGCTCAACTCATCCAGCCCACCATTCCAACAACTTTATACATTACATTCAACAATAATACACAACAACAATAGATATAACGTACAAGAGCAATACACCGACCCCATCCCTTTTTTCTTTCCAATTCTATGCAATATCACAGCAGGCTAAAGCAGAAGCAACGTCTCCTTCACCAGAGGTTCGTACAGCAACAACGTGCCTCGTCCTTAGGGTAGTGGGATGAGGCCACGTCGAGCTCTAAGGACGATGGGAATCGATCCATCCGTCCATCCTCCATTCCTTTTTCGGAATGGAGTTGAAATTTCAGGAAAAAAAGCTTGTCTTCCCTTAATGGTGTGAGATTTTTGAGGATTTGAATTTTGAACTAGGCCTTTTCCATCCGATTTTCAGCCCTTTCCCCCCTCAAAGTCGAACCCTACGCTCCTTTCTATATAAGACTTTACTGTTTCAATATGAAAGGGGGGGAGAGAGATTCTTCAGTTGGAAAATTTATTGAGAAATAGCCAGTGTTTAAACGGGAAGAAATACACTCAAGCGAGAACTTCTCGAAACCATTTTTGGTTCAGTTTTTGCTTCCATTTGCTGCGTTCTGTCCACTCAAATTTCGTCGGAACCTCACGTAGTGGTGGAAGCTCTTTCGTAATCATTTTGTTCCTGTCCCGATTCGCTGCTCGTCAAAAGGTATATGGCTCCTAACTCTTTTATTCACTTAGCTTCCGGTAGATGCTTGGGATTTGAGTCGTGTTAGGTGTGGGTCTGATGCGAGTGTTTGAGTACAAATGATAGAAGGTTTATTCCTTGCTTGCTGCTTTTTTTCCTGAAATTTTCAAGTTGTATGTCGCATCTACTACTGTTTTGAGTTCTTGGATTGTGTTCATCACTGTTCGTCTTGGTTATATACTTGATTGTTTTTTTTGTCGGGTTTTATTTCGAAGTGAACACTTCATTTTTCTTTCTCCAGATTGCATATGCCCTGTTTCCAGTTTTTCTCTGCAAGTTGGCCTTCCGATGTTCATTTTTTATCCCTTAAAGTGTTGTATTTTGGAGTTTCGTATGCCATGTCGTTGTTTGGGAACACTTTGCCCTTACGCATCCTAAACTCTTTAACTCATTATTTTTAGATTAATGTTGGAATAGGTTGAGATAGGGTACATCGTTAACTTGAAGAATATGGTTGCTCGTTTGTTTAAATAGGAGTCTGATTTCATCCATTTTTGTCTTCAAGATCTGACCCGTTTCATCTCTGTTTTAAAGTGAGTTTGTCGTAGGAATTTCTCCTTCCTAAAAATCCCTCTCGTTTGATTTTGCCATTTGCTGTATACTTAGAGTTAGATTCAAATCGCAATATCTACTTTGAATCATGATTTTTTTATGTGGATTGATCGCCTCAATTAGAATTTGGAAACTCATATGTGGTGCTCCTATTCATTGAACCCGTTTGGCTATTATCGGTCACGTCGTAAGTTATTAGGGTAAAAAAAAAAAAAAAAAAAAATTCAACCTACTACATTAGTCCTAATTTTCTCTGTCGGTACCCTTTGTTATATGTCTATATTCTCAACATGTGTGCGAGTTCATTTCGTTCAAAGGCATTCGTCTAAGTTTGGACAATGTTTGGTCAGTAGCTTGGTTACTTTTCCTCCAGTGATCTTAGTTGGATTAATAATGAGTTATTATTTTGGATTTTGAATTTGGGCTAGTGTTGATGTCATTTATGTTATTGCCTACTGTCGAGGTCTCTTTGTGAATAATGATTTTCCATTGTAAATTGAGATTGTTTTACCTCATGATCTAAATCATGATTGGGTTATTTTTGTCTTTTAAAAATATTTGATATCTGAACAATAGTGCATGGTTTTCTTTCTTTTTTATTTGCTTAATGCTTTTCGTTATGACAATGATCCGTTACTTATTTTCTTTTATTTTGTTTCGTTAACGCTACATGTGAATGCCGTTGGAATCCATTGGACCCCCTCTCTTTGCATTTCGTGGAGTGGGCCTTACGGGCCCAATTCTATTTTTTTATAAATTCGAAACAGCCGACGAATAGGTCACACGCAACATAGGGGATGGGAATTAAGTTTACAGATTCTGGAAAGTTGAAAAATCAGCTATATACTGCTTTTATACACCGATATACGGTCCAACCCAACAAAATACCGGATTAAAATTGAAAAAGCAGGTTGGAGGCGTCAAAGGGGATTGTATACACTTGGTATACAGTCCGATATACAAGAAAACGGGTCAAAATACGACCCGTATGCAAAGTATACACTCGTTGTATCACGATTTTCAGAAGCGAAAATGGGCTGAAGGAGGCCCAAAAAACGCAGCAACAGGCCCAAATTTGACATGCTTCTCCTTTCCCTCATTTATTATATTTGACTAACACTTTGATTATTTTATGATTCAACTTAATTAAATTCCCCAAGAGTGGTTATTTCATTTTATTTTCGAATTAAAGTATATATATTTTTGTTACTTAATTTTTATTTTAATATTAGTCTTGTTGACATTTTATGAATTATTTCCCTTTCGTTCATCCCCCCTTAAGATAAATAAAATGATAAAAATAATAATAATAGTAATAAATAAATAAGTTTATTTACTTAGTTAAAAAAAGAAGAAGTCAAATTTGTGTGTTCTTTACTTAGTTAAATTTTAAAAATATTTAGTTAAAATAAATGAGTTATCTTACTTCGTTAAACTTTCAAAATTAGTCAAAGTTGTGAGTTCTTTACTTAGTTAAATTTTAAAAATATTAATTAAAATAAATAAATTGTTTTACTTAAGTTAAAATTTCAAATTAGTCAAAATTTATTTTGGTCAAATCGTCGGTCAACCGCGAGTTAGCGGGCATTTTGAGGGCCTAACACCTTCTCGAAATGTACATTGTACTCGAACTCTTGTTTTCAATCGATTTTATCTATTTGAATCTTTTGAAAAACCTTATATTTTTCTTGATTTTTTTACTAAAAATTAAGTGGCGACTCTGTCCTTTTGGAAATTCAATTTTTCTTAAATCATAAGTTTAATCAATTTTCTAAAAATTCAGTCATTTTTCTTGTATATATCTTTTTAAGTAAAAACAGAAATGGCGACTCTGCTGGGGACTTAATTAAGTTCTAACCATAAGATTTGATTTATTTGATTAATTGTTGAAACTGTTTAATTATGCTTAATGTGTTTAAATTGATATAACTGTCATTGCATTTCATGGCATCTTCCTATTGTATGTAGAGTATATTAAGGACGGTTTCTGCATAATCGCAGCCGAACTTCTTATACTCAACCCTTTTTCGGAAGGATCGGCGATTTATTGGTACGTCATGCGTCCAATGGTTGTCGTGAATTCCAGCCTAAGTTGTCCACTTGGGTTCCCGGTCTTTCAAAGCCACTCTTTTATCTGCTTTCAACGTGTTTAAATTGATATAACTGTCATTGCATTTCATGGCATCTTCCTATTGTATGTAGAGTATATTAAGGACGGTTTCTGCATAATCGCAGCCGAACTTCTTATACTCAACCCTTTTTCGGAAGGATCGGCGATTTATTGGTACGTCATGCGTCCAATGGTTGTCGTGAATTCCAGCCTAAGTTGTCCACTTGGGTTCCCGGTCTTTCAAAGCCACTCTTAGTCAACTAGCGTAGAGCAAAACTAAATCCCTGATTTAGCGCATTTTGAACTAAGTCGACCCAACACCTAAGGCGTGTTGGGCCCATTAGAAGTCCGCCTTGTGTCTATTTGGCCCATTTGCCAATAAAAAGACAATCATACTTATGTGTTTTAATTGAAGGATGTATACGTCATTTTTAAACAAATTAATTGTCAAGTGGGGGTGGGGGTTAACTTACCTTTGTTTGTTTTTCTTGTAGGATGAATTCGACATATGAGCCGTTGAGAACCCGAATGGTGACTATACCTAATCCTTACCTCTAAGTTTGGTGGAAATTCATGAACAAGGAAGATAAAAAGAAAGTGCAAAGACACATAGGCCATCTCCCGTCATTAATGGAAATGGTGGCTTACCCGACTTGATTGGAACGATGGTGAAATTCTGGGACAGCGACAACATGGTATTTCGATTTGGGGAAGTAGAGTTGACTCCGACTATAGATGAAATTCTTGCGAGTTACGAGAGTGTTGACATGTGCAATAAGAGGAAACACCAACCCGATACTGATCTTCTCTTTCCAAAAGTATGGGATTTTGCCGAAATCAAAGAAAAATTGTCACTTGTCAAAGCTGAATGGATGGACAGGCTTCCCGGACCAAATATTCCACTTCGGAAGTTGAATTATCGATTTGGACGCGCAAGAGCTTACGAGAAGTTCAAAGAAGAGTTCGTTTCGGAAGAAAAATGGAAGGAAACACGCCCCCTTGCTTTTGCGATATGTCTACTTGGGACAATTATGTTTCCCCAAGGACCGAACTACACCATCCATCCAAGTGTAGTAATGGTTACTCATGCTATTTTTAATGGAGTAGGCTATGGGTCTGTAAGAAAATACTACAATGTGGCTCCTATGATCCTTGCTGTCATTTACAGGGCGTTGGATAGGTGTAAAAATGGCACACGTTTCTTTCAAGGGTGCAACCTGATACTTCAATGGTGGATGATGAGACACTTGATCAAAGCTCATGATCCAACAGAACCAGATCGCTTGGAAAGACCGAACAGGCTCGAAAGTCACGATTGGTGGGTGCAACGTAATCATTTCAACAGGACTGGAGGCCAAGAGTTTTGGTACCCGATACTTCAGGGTTTGAGAGAGGAAAATGTGCAGTGGTCGATCCAATGCTTGGTAATAACAAAACAAATTGTGATCCGAAGCGGAAAGGCCCCCTACTTGATATTTGCTGGGTTGAGAGG
>NW_006239164.1:419891-421346 GCF_000226075.1 Solanum tuberosum
AAAGTCATGATTGGTGGGTGCAACGTAATCATTTCAACAGGACTGGAGGCCAAGAGTTTTGGTACCCGATACTTCAGGGTTTGAGAGAGGAAAATGTACAGTGATCGATCCAATGCTTGGTAGTAACAAAACAAATTGTGATCCGAAGCGAAAAGGCCCCCTACTTGATATTTGCTGGGTTGAGAGGAACTCGACCATACACTCCTTCTCGAGTACTTAGACAGCTAGGAGGGAAACAAGAGCTTCCTCAGATCAAAGATATGACAAGATTTGTGACGGATCATGAAAATGGCGAAGTCGCTTTTACTAAAAAGATGTTTCAATTATGGAAGACTCGAAGGGTATTGGGTGAGCCGGTGCCAAAATAGGTTTCGTCCGGAATGCTCTAAGGATTACAAAAGAATGGTTAAAGAAGAGTTTCGCCGGAACTATCGAACCTGGTCCAAACGTTCCCCATATTATTTGCAGATGTTGGAGCCAAACATCAAATCCGACTTCATCAACTCCAAGAGAAGTTTGATAGGAATGAGTTAGAGCATCAACGTCGACACTCAGAAGACGCCAAAGTCGTAGCTCAGTTGAAGCAAGAGTTACAAAAGTCGAGGCAATGTATGTCAGAATTAGATGATAGCATGGAGCAGCAGATTCAGTCGGTCGAGAGGTTCAGACATCAAGAAGGGGCTCGATTGGCTAGAGATCACCTATGGGCGAACATTCCCTACTTCCCCTGCTTATTTTCGCTTCTTGAACATCATTTTATATGCGAAATTTGCTTTGGGGGTAACAAAATGGTTTAATTCTACACATACATCTTTCAAATACGTTAGGCCTACCCTTGGCACAAAAGGGCCCCCTACTTGTTTAGGACACGCGATATATGCTTGTGTGCTTTAACCTGTTTATGTGGTATTGTTGCTTTGAATGAGGACATTTTTAGCCCACTCCTTGTCAAAATTTTCTGGAAATGCCAAATACAAGTCACTACCAAAATGTCGACCAAAATTCCACAAGTCTTGAGTTTCTCGGCCAGAAATAAAATCCTACTACCAAATCCTAAAATGTTACTCTATCATCTCAGGAAAGGTGAAATTGTTGCTAAGATGGAAAAGGGCAAGGATGTCGAAATGAAAACGACTGAGGAGAGTCTAAGGATGAAACTGCGTCGACTCAAACAAGAGATTCGAGAGATGGGAGAAAGAAGAATAGAAGTAGAATTAGCCACCGCAGCTGCGCAAGCCAAATGTGCAGCACTGGATGCGGAGTTAGCGTCTATGATGGCAAGATATGCTATCGTGAACGAGGAGACATTGCTATGCGGAAGGAACATGATGCCTTCAACAATGCTATAACCATGAGGCTTCAAAAACTACATGGAAAATATCCTTTCTTCAACCAAGAGGCCACCAACAGTGGTCCTGAAGGCACTGGACCTGAATCTGTTGAAGAGGAACTTGA
>NW_006239164.1:421910-424807 GCF_000226075.1 Solanum tuberosum
AATGAGAAAACCACCCTCGAAGCATATGAGTTTACTCCCCGTGATTAATGCGACAATCGGAAGAAGAATGGCTTGGATGGAGGCACATTTTATCTTTTAGGAGCTTTATTGTATGTTTTTTCTACTTTCCTTGTAATCTTCAAGAAATGAATGAATGAAAATGGAAATTTCCTCTATATTCGAACTACGTAGGGCCTGAATTCTCCTTGGGATATACGTAGGCAGCCTTTCAAGGCCCGGCCCCTATCTTTTTCAAATTTTCTTTTCCCCTCTTTCAATCTACAAGGAAACATTGAGTCCACATCACCAGATGCCAGAAGATACAACAATAAGACCTTAGCTCAACGCAATTTAACCTTTCTGAGTCACCAACCTCAAAATAAAACGAGCAAACTCCTGCTTGTTCAAAAGTCAGTCCCCGTTATTCGTGGGTTAACATGTTCTCAGACAAAGCAACTTTTATGTGTTTATCTGCTTTCTATGTGATATCTTGCATTATTCATCAAGAACTAATACTGACAAATTTGCATTTGAGTTGTTTTTCTCTACAGGTAGTTAGAACTGATCTGTGTTGATACGCTGCTCGATCATCCTTATTTCACTAGATCTAAAGGGCCTACAGATTCCTTTCCCAGCCAAAGTTCACAAAAAGAAAAAGCAACAATGGGTGATAACAATGAAGAAATCGACCTTACTGATGTCGTGGTAGCTCAGCCTGTCCTTGCCGATCAGAATGAACTGATCCTGCAATTGATGCAACAAATTGCTGAGATGAGGGTCAAGATGCAGAGAAAATGAGATTTGCCTCTTCCGATTTTTGTTGTCAACGCTCAACCAGACGGAAGACCCCCCAGCTCAAATTCCCCCTCCTAACGTGGAACAAGCTCAAAATCCGTCCTCAAGTCCTGCTCGTAATACCTCCATCACTGACCTTACCACCTAAAATCCCCATTACGCCTCAGCCTCTTATCAAACACCACCCCCTCCTCAAAATACCAACCTCCAAGCACCACTCCCTTCCCCCAATGTAAACCACCAAACTGGCCTACCTCCTCAAAGCCAAAATGTCAACCGCCCGCACATTTCCCTCTATCACCAAAATCAACATACCAACCCCCAGACACTCTTTCAAAATTACTGTTTAGTCGTAATTTAACTATCTCTAGAAAAATTACTTTTTGGAATGTTCTAAGTATAAAACAATTTGAGGAATACTTAGAAATAGTCACCACTTAATTATTTAAAGAAATTAAGAAAACTTATAATTTTCAAAGATTTAAACAGAAAAAATCATTTGAAAATACCATAGAAGGTTCGGGGTTCAATTTACACTCAAGTGATTAGAAATATTAATAATACTACATTAATTAGAATTTATTTAATTCATTTTAAAATAACTTAAACCAATTTAATATATTAAAGCATGAAAATCATTTCGAATTAATTGTAGAATAAAAGTTTTAACTAACATTTTTTGAGAAAATGACTAAGTAAGTATTTATAATAATAATTTATTAGATTAACTTTGAGAAAATAGTTAAACAAAGAGCAATTTTTATTTTTTAAGAAAATGAGACCTTAATTGAAATATTTGAATTAGAGACAAGTAATTAGAATTTTAACGAAACAAAATGAGTTGGTTTTTATTTGAGTCATTTTTGGTTTATGAAAAACTATTTTAAACTAATAAAAGAAAAAAGAAAGTTTTGACTAAAGATTATAAATGACAATACAAAAATTGATAAAATGAGATTCATTTGGAACAAAACAACACAGAGAAATAGCTCGTCTTTTGGGAGATCTAACTAAGTTGATTTACGATTATAAAGTTAGAGTTAAACAACAAACAATAAATAATCAAAATTAAATAATTAGCGAGTAAGGGAGAAATTTGAATTTGGGCCTCCTTTTGGGCCAATTTCGTTGCTGTTTTTGGAGTTTAACACAGTTCCCGTTTTTGGTATACAGCTGATGTATATCATTGTATATCGGTGTGTATATCAGCCCTCTTCATGCATTTCTTACTTCCGAACACCTGTATTTTGCCTCAGCCCTGTATTTTCACATTTTTGGCCACATATTTTCTACCCAGAATCGATATATCAGTGTATAAATGCTGTATACAGCCCATTTTCGGGTTTTTGAACGAATTTCCAGCAACATGTTGGGTCTCCAAGACCTGGAATAGCTTCCAAGTGTATAGGGAGCTGACTCGAGACATGGGGAAAGCAAAAATCAAGCCTTTATGGCTCAACTCGGAAACGCAAGGTGGATAAATCCACCATGGACTCGGAGGGGGTTCATGTGAGTAAAGAAAGAAAGAATAAAATTAGCGCTTTGAGATAAGAAAATAAAGGCATCACTCGATAATGATACACACCCCAAGGCGTGATGAAAGCTATTTTTTCTGCATCTTCTTCGTCCATCAGGATCTGGTGGTAACCCGCATAACAATCCACAAATGACTGCATCTCATGCTTAGCACAATTATCAATGAGAATATGGATGTTTGGCAACGGAAAATTATCCTTCAGGCTTGCCTTGTTGAGATCTCTGTAATCGACACAAATTCTGATCTTTCCGTCTTTCTTGGCAACCGGAACAACATTAGCTAACCAAGTCGGATACTGCGTCACTTCCACTACTTGAGACTCGATCTGTTTTGTAATCTCCTCTTTGATCTTCAAACTCAACTCAGGCTTGAACTTTCGAGTCTTTTGTTTTACTGGACTGAAATCTGGATTAATCGGTAATTTGTGGGACACCATATTCGTGCTCAGCCCTGGCATGTCTTTATAAGACCAGGCAAATACGTCGATATATTCCCTAAGCAAACGAACCAGGTCTCTTCTTTGGGCTTCAGTCAGATGGACACTGATTCTGACTTCTTTGACACA
>NW_006239164.1:425196-426315 GCF_000226075.1 Solanum tuberosum
AAAATGCATGTCCTTTCTACCCAGATGAGCGGGAAATCAGGAGTGGTGTGGAGGTCCAGTTCTGCAATAGCTCATCAGGTTCTGCATCACGGATGCCTAATGTTCCAGCTTCTTCTTCGATGACCGCATCAATCTCCTCAAAAAGGCCCAAGATTCCTTCCCCCAAACTGTTGTCGATGGCTTACTCTCGCACCGGGAATGACTGGTATAGATGAGGAATTGGCCTGGTCAATGCTTGATCAATATTCTTGTTCTTCATCTCTGCATCTTCATCTGTTGGGACATACCCCAAACCAAACTTTGCTCTTTTGGAGGGAATTTGGATAGGCTCGACAATTCCTTGAAAGTGCTTCCCCAATCCAAAACCTGGTTCGAAACCATTCTGGAGCATGACAATAGCAATCATCTTGTACACAGAAGGCATAGGAGGCTGCGGAGCCAAATCATCATCGGTGGCATTTACCAGCTCCACCGTGTAAAAGATCACAACCTCGGGAAACCTCGTGAACGATCGGCGCATACCCATCAGAATGACTCTCTTCACCATGAATGACTAATTCTTGGTCTTTCCAAACAAATTTCATCAGTTGGTGAAGGGTAGAAGGCATAGCACCAGCCATGTGGATAAACGGTCTTCCAAGAAGCAAGTTGTAGCTGGTATTGATGTCCAACACCTGAAACTCCACATTAAATTCGGCAGGTCCCATCTGGATATCCAAATTTACTGCCCCTATCGTGTTTCTCTGCACTCAATCGAAAGCTCTCACATTGACCTGGTTTTGTTGAACCTTTCCCAAGTCGAATTTCAGCTGCTTGAGAGTCGAAAGTGGGCAGATGTTAAGACCGGACCCATCGCCAACCAAAACACGATTTACAACTTTGTCCCGGCATTTGATGGTGACGTGTAGAGCTTTGTTGTGCATCCTTCCCTCAAAGGGCAACTCTTCGTCACAAAAGCTGATTCGATGTCCCCGAATGACCTGATTTATCATGGCTGCTAAATTGTCACTATTAGTACCCACCGGCACATAAGTATCATCCAAAGCTTTCATCAACGCTTGCCTATGCAGTTGCGAACTCATCAACAAAGCCCATACAGAAATCTGAGCTGGTGTCTTC
>NW_006239164.1:431167-431816 GCF_000226075.1 Solanum tuberosum
CTTTTATTGGCAAATGGGCCAAATAGACACAAGGTGGCTTCTAATGGGCCCAACACGCCTTGGGTGTTGGGTCGACTTAGTTCAAAATGCGCTAAAAATTGGGATTTGGTTTCGCTCTACGCTAGTTGACTAAGAGTGGTTTTTGAAAGACCGGAAACCCAAGTGGACAACTTAGGCTGGAATTCACGACAACCATTGGACGCATGACGAACCAATAAATTGCCGATCATTCCGAAAAAGGGTTGAGTATAAAAAAGTCCGGTTGCGGTTCCGCAAAACCGTCCTTTAATATACTATACATACAAGAGAACATGCCATGAAATGCAATGACAGTTGTATCAATTTAAACACGTTGAGAGCAAATAAACAATTTAGTAATTAATACAATTAGCCAAACAAGTCAAATCTTATGGTTAGAACTTAATTAAATCCCCAGCGGAAGTCGCCATTTCTGTTGAGTCGTAATTTAACTATCTCTAGAAAAATCACTTTTTGGAATGTTCTAAGTATAAAACAATTTGGGAAAATACTTAGAAAGAGTCGCCACTTAATTTTTTAAAGAAATTAAGAAAACTTATAATTTTCAAAGATTTAAACAGAAAAAATCATTTGAAAATACCAAAGAGGGTTCGGGGTTCAATTTACACTT
>NW_006239164.1:432106-436029 GCF_000226075.1 Solanum tuberosum
TAATTAGAATTTATTTAATTCATTTTAAAATAACTTGAACCAATTTAATACATTAAAGAATGAAAATCATTTTAAATTAATTAAAGAATAAAAGTTTTAACTAACATTTTTTGAGAAAATGACTAAGTAAGTATTTATAATAATAATTTATTAGATTAACTTTGAGAAAATAGTTAAACAAAGAGTAATTTTTATTTTTTAAGAAAATGGGACCCTATTTAAAATATTTGAATTAGAGACAAGTAACTTAGAATTTTAACGAAACAAAATGAGTTGATTTTTATTTGAGTCATTTTTTGTTTATGAAAAACTATGTTAAACTAGTAAAAGAAAAAAGAAAGTTTTGACTAAAGATTATAAATGACAATACAAAAATTGATAAAATGAGATTCGTTTGAAACAAAACAACACAGAGAAATAGCTCGTCTTTTGGGAGATCTAACTAAGTTGATTTACGATTATAAAGTTAGATTTAAACAACAAACAATAAATAATCACAATTAAATAATTAGCGAGTAAGGGAGAAATTTGAATTTGGGCCCCCTTTTGGGCCAATTTCGTTGCTGTTTTTGGAGTTAAACACAGTTCCCGTTTTTGGTATACAGCTGATGTATATCATTGTATATCGGTGTGTATATCAGCCCTTTTCATGCATTTCTTGCTTCCGAACACCTGTATTTCGCCTCAGCCCTGTATTTTCACATTTTTGGCCACATATTTTCTGCCCTGAATCGATATATCAGTGTATAAATGCTGTATACAGCCCATTTTCGGGTTTCTAAACGAATTTCCAGCAACATGTTGGGTCTCCAAGACCTGTAATAGCTTCCAAGTGTATAGGGAGCTGACTCGAGACATGGGGAAAGCAAAAATCGAGCCTTTATGGCTCAACTCGGAAACGCAAGGTGGATAAATCCACCATGGACTCGGAGGGGGTTCATGTGAGTAAAGAAAGAAAGAATAAAATTAGCGCTTTGAGATAAGAAAATAAAGGCGGTTTAACTTACTTGAAAAGAGTAACTTAAGCAGTTCAAACCAAAATATAACTAAAGCTATTCATTAAATCTCAAACAAATTAGATGGCTTTGAGAAGAATAAAGGAAAAATGGACTAACTATACATCAACAAGCAACACATCTAAAGCTTGGCAATGGCAAAAGTGCATATGGACAGCAAGAACAACAAGAAATAAAATGATTTTCATCACACACCCGAATAATAAAAATAAACATGGCATGGATGCAGCCATATATCATGTCTCTTTGGGTATTATATACTTAATATATCACTTTGAGGAAGGCATACAATGACATGAAAAAAAAAAAGAAAAAAAAAGAAGAAAAGAAGCTAATAGTAATGAAATCATGCAACAGTGAACATCCATTTAAGTTTAGTACACAATTACTTCCTTTTGATAAAATAGGCAAATTGATTTGAGGAAGTTTACTATATTTTACGAAAAGTAAGTGTACAAAACACATTCTTTAATAAAAGAATATATATAGGGGGCAAGCGGGATCACTATGGGAACAGAGAGGGTGTGAAACTAGCTATTTCTTATCAATTGACATGCCAACGCATGATGAAAGTAAAATCACATATGAATGCCTCAAGATAAAAGGGGAAGAGTGAGGCATGCACTTTGCATGTGATGAACTCTTTTAACAGTTTAGAAAAAAAAAAATAGTTAACCCAATTACCTCAACTAGATAGTGAAACACATACACACAAAGAGAACCTTGTATTTGAAATGTCAATACATGACCACGGATGTTAAAGCAAAAATCAAGATGAATACATAGTTGTGGTTCCCGAAATAAATAAGCAGAATTTCAAACAATTACTCGTGCTTAAATGACAAGGAAATCACATCTTTTAAATAAAGGATATAATCCATTTAGACATTCATACTAAAAATTAACAAAAAAACTCTAGCTAAAAGAACAACAAATCTTACTCAACTATTATGATAACGACCCTAAAACTCTACTCAAAGACAAAATCGACCTTGATAAACGATTGAAGGGCCTATCGCTGGAAGGTAGAATAACTTAGTAACAACAGTAAATGGGTCTGGATACATTCAAACAAAAAGTTATCGAAACGACGAATAGTAAAGATACAAAAAACGAGTTTAAACAACTATATCATGATTCCCACATTTAGCTTAAAATAAAAGAATGAATAACATGACATCGAACACTAGTTATTAATGTATATTCATAATAAATAAGAATAAACTAAGGCAAGTGAAACCATTTGAAACTAATTGATGTATACTTCTGAAGACCAAGAGAATAGAGACAACAACCCAGTTCAATAAAAAAAAAGAAAAAAATCCTCAACCATGGAGCAAGATGTAAACAATCAACAGCCAAACTAAATGCATCCAAATCAGTCTATAACAGAAACTCGACTCAAAATCATGACATTAAATAGGACTCAGCTAGACCAAAATCATAAAAGAAACAACTCAGAACAGAGGAAAAAACAGAACTAGAACTCAAAATGACGAACCAAGAGCTCAATGTTAAATAATCAACATCATAAACCTTGAAGTGCCGGAAACAACATGTCAAAATATAAAACACAGGAAGAGTATTATAGAGAAGGACGCGTTACCTTTTTCGGGGCAGCGACTGAGACGACGAGACAAGGATTCTTTCACCACACTAGTTCCGCCCGAGCAAACAAAAGAAAACAAACAAAACCGAAACCAAGTGACCTTTTGTAAGCTATTTTCGTATATGACTTCAATATCCAATTTTTTTCTCCCTCTATCTATTTCTTTTTTTTTCTCCCCCTTTCTCTTGAACATCGGAAACTATTTATAGGGAAATATTGAGCGATTTAGAAGGGGGGAAATCCGTTGGAAAATTCGAACCAAAAATTTTAATTTTCTTCTGCCATTTTCAAAGCAACAGTAAAGGGATGGGGAAAAAGCTGAATTCCGCGAAAAAGGGGAGAAAGAGGGGACGTGAAGGTTGACGTTGGGGCTTGCTAGAGTATGGGTTTGCAGATGAGTGATGAGATTTCTGGATTTACTGGGATTTTTTCACTGAATTTCTGGGTTTGCGTGTTAGTTCTTTGCTGGTAGAAGAAGAGGAAAACGTATAGGGGTAGTATGTACTGCTGTACATATTGTGTATGTATGGTATGGCTGAAAGTAACTTGGGTGGGCTGGATTTATGTTGGAATGGGCTTGGGTTGTTGAAAGTAATGGAATGGGGTGTTTGGGCATTTGAATTGGAACGTTGGGGGAATTAAAATGGGTTTGAAAGTGGGCCAAGTTAGGTCCAAAAATGGGAAGAAAAAGGTTTATGGGAGTAGGCAAAATGTACTTGAAATTACATTTACAAAAATGGCCAAACGAATTTCAATTGTAGCCAATCAAAATTAAGAACATAGTCAAGTCGATTAAATTAGTAAATTTGACTACTAATTAAATAGGACGAATTAATATAATTAATTAATGAGCTTCTTAATTTTGACGAGATAAGAAATAATTAACTTAATTATAAACTAACTAATTCAATTACAAAACCAATTAACTCGAAATTATAACTATAACTTAAAGTAAATTAATAAAATATTTAACTAAAATGTAAAATCTTTTGTGATGATTTTTCAAATATTTATAAAATAACGTGATTGCAAAAAATATACATATTTATTATTAAAAATGATAAAATTACTTTAAAATAACTTGAAAGTATTTTGAATGTCATAACACTCATTAATTCAAAATTATAACCATCCCAAATATTTAAAATATAAAATCTGAGACGATTTTTGATATTCATGAAATACATTAATTATATTTATAATTATATAAAGCATATATATTTATTATTTTAAAATTTGTAAAAATGACAAAACTACTTAAAATGACTTGAAAATTATTTTGAATTTTATAAAGCCAA
>NW_006239164.1:436068-439604 GCF_000226075.1 Solanum tuberosum
GTCAAAGGAAGAGACCGCCAAGATAGATGTGAAGGAGAGAAAAGCCATGAAGGAGTTTAACTGCATTCCTGAGGTCGCCGGGTTGAGTTACGAAAACCTGTGCATTCATCCGAATTTGGACCTCCCGAAAGGGTTCAAGGTGCCAAAATTCGACATCTTCGGAGGAATGGGGAACCCCTTAGCACACCTGAGGGCCTACTGTGACCAACTCGTGGGAGTTGGGAGAGACGAAGCTTTGTTAATGCGGCTTTTTAGTCGAAGTTTGAGCGGAGAGGCTCTAGAATGGTTTACGTCTCATGAAACGAGACAGTGGTCTAGCTGGAACACTTTGGCTAAGGACTTCATCGAGCGATTCGCCTACAATGTGGAGATCGTTCCTGATCGTTACTCCTTGGAGAAGATGATGCAAAAGCCGACCGAAAGTTACAGAGAATTCGCATATAGATGGCGAAAGGAGGCGTCTATGGTTAGACCTCTTATGTCAGAAAATGAAATTGTCGAAGTGTTTGTGCGGGTGCAAGAGCTCGAGTATTATGACAGAATCATGTTGCTCGTTGGAGCAAAATTTGCTGAGATAGTCAAGGTAGGTGAGACTATCGAAGATGGATTGAGAACCGGGAAGATTGCCCGTGTTGCTGCCTCGCCCGGATCTTCGGGCTTGTTGAAGAAGAAAAGAGAGGATGTGTCCTCTATCTCTGACGAGGGGAAAAAGACCCCAAGGAAATCCTAATCATACCAAGGTCGTTCTCGACCTTCACAGAGTTCATACCCAGCTTGTCATGCACAGGCTGATCACCAGAATACCCTTCCCCCCAGTTATCAAAATACCCCTCCTCCTAGTTATCAAAATACCCCTCCTAGCTACCAAATTCCCCCTACTATGTACCAAACTCCCCCTCCAGTTTACCAAACCCCATCTCATCACTATCGAAATGCCGCCCCCGACTGTGCCAACATTCAGACAAATTACCAAACGCTTACCCCAATGTACCAAACCCCATCTCCACTTTACCAAAATACCCCCTCGAACTACCAAGCTCCACAACCAAACTACCAAACCAACTCATATCCCAGATATCAATCCCCCCGTCCGAATGCTCCAAATTATCGCCAAATGCCTCCCCCTCAACAAGGCAATTACGATCCCTCCCGTCCCAGATTTGAGAAAAAGCCTGCTAGAATTTTCACTCCGCTTATTGAAAGTCGAACAAAGCTGTTTGAGCGATTAATTACGGCAGGAAATATTCATCCAGTGGGTCCCAAGCCGGTTGACACTAGCTCAAAGTTTTACAGACCTGATCAGAGGTGCGCGTATCACTCCAACAGTGTCGGACACGATACCGAGGACTGTATCAACCTAAAGCTTAAGATCCAAGACCTGATTGACCAGAATGTGGTCTCCCTTCAGACAGTCGCGCCAAATTTCAATAGTAATCCTTTGCCAAATCATGGAGGCGCCAGTATCAATATGATAGAGACATATGATGACTGGTGTGTGACGAAGACAATAGTTCTGATTGCTCCTGATGAACTAGAAAGGGCTGTAGCTTCGTTGAGCATCAGAGAGAAGAAAGAGTTTCTGATTCTGACACCTGAGAAGGTTGTTACCTTGGTGCCACGAGAAACTCTTACCCAACCAAAATTTGTGATTGAAACGGCGTTACCCAAGGTATGACCAGATCCGGCAGGTGCTACACACCGTAAGAGTTAGATCAAGGAGGGCAGAAGAAGGACCAAACAAAAAAGCCGATTAGTGAAGCCGAGGAGTTCTGGAGAAAAATGCAGCCGAAAGATTATTTAATTTTGAAGCATTTAGAGAAGTCACCAGCTTAGATTTCTGTATGGGCTTTGTTGATGAGTTCACAACTGCATAGGCAAGCGTTGATGAAGGCTCTGGATGATACTTATGTGCCCGTGGGTACCAACAGTGACAATTTAGCAGCCATGATAAACCAGGTCATCCGAGGACACCGAATCAGTTTTTGTGACGAAGAGTTGCCCTTTGGAGGCAGGATGCACAACAAAGCTCTGCACGTCACCACTATGTGTCAAGACAAGATAATAAATCGCGTCTTGGTCGATGACGGGTCCGGTCTTAATATTTGCCCACTTTCGACTCTAAGGCAGCTAAAATTTGATGTGGGAAAGCTTCACCAGAACCAAGTCAATGTGAGGGCTTTCGATGGAGTGCAAAGGGACACATTGAGTGCGGTGAACTTGGATATTCAGGTGGGTCCTGCAGAATTCAACGTCGAGTTCCAGGTGTTGGATATCAACACCAGTTACAACCTGTTTCTGGGAAGACCGTTCATTCATATGGCTGGGGCTGTGCCGTCTACCCTTTCACCAACTAATGAAGTTCGTTTGGAAGGACCAGGAATTGGTCATTTATGGTGAAGGGAGTCATTCCAATGGGTATGCATCGATCGTTGATGATGTCTCCCGAGGTTGTGATTTCTACACGGTGGAGCTGGTAAATGCCACCGGTGATGACTTGGCTCCGCAACCTCCTATGCCTGCCGTGTACAAGATGATCGCTACTATCATGCTCCAGAGTGGTTTCGAACCAGGTTTCGGATTGGGGAAGCACTTTCAAGGAATTGTCGAGCCTGTCCAAATTCCTTCCAAAGGAGCAAAGTTTGGTTTGGGGTATGTCCCCACGGATGCTGATGAAGCAGAGATGAAGAACAAAAGTATTGATCAAGCATTGGCCAGGCCAATTCCTCATCTGTACCAGTCATTTTCGGTACGAGAAAATGTCAACGATGGTGGTCTAAGGGAAGGAATTTGGGGCCTTTTTGAGGAGATTGATGCGGTCATCGAGGAAGAGGCTGGGACATCAGACATCCGTGATGCAGAACCTGAGGAGCGTTTTCAGAACTGGACCTCCACACCACTCCTGATTTCCCGCTCATCTGGGTAGAAAAGACATGCATTTTGTTTGTTTTAGAATCGGTGGTAGTCCGGAAGAGGCCCGAGAGCCACCCTTTATGCAATTGTTATTTGTTTGAAGCTTTTAAATTCCCTTGTGACGTATAAAAAGGCAAAATGGCCCTCGGCCATGGCCAAAGTTTGTGTTTGTCTTTCGATTTAAAAGAAAACCCTCTTTTGTCAAAATTTGTTTGTTTTCTTATCTGTTTATATTTTACTTTCCTAACTTTGTCTGTTTATGATTTCAGTAATATGGTGTCCCACAAGTTGCCGATCAATCCAGATTTCAGTCCAGTAAAACAAAAGACTCAGAAATTCAAGCCTGAGTTGAGTTTGAAGATCAAAGAAGAGATTACAAAATAGATCGAGTCCCAAGTAGTGGAAGTGCGCAATATCCAACTTGGTTAGCTAATGTTGTTTCGATTGCCAAAAAATGCGGAAAAATCAGAATTTGTGTTGATTACAGAGATCTCAACAAAGCTAGCCCGAAAGATAATTTTCCATTGCCAAACATTCACATCCTCATTGATAACTGCACTAAGCATGAGATGCAGTCATTTGTGGATTGTTATGCGGGTTATCACCAAATCCTGGTGGACGAAGAT
>NW_006239164.1:439610-441567 GCF_000226075.1 Solanum tuberosum
ATCAAGGTGTATGTAGATGATGTCATAATCAAGTCCCGCGAGAGTTCGGATCACTTGACTCACTTGAGGAAATTCTTTGATCGTCTACGCCGATATAATTTGAAGTTAAATCCCGCCAAATGTGCTTTTGGGGTGCCAGCTGGCAAGTTGTTGGGATTTATAGTCAGTAGGAGGGGCATTGAACTTGACCCTTCCAAGATCAAGGCGATCCAAGAATTACCTCACCCAACGACCAAGAAAGAGGTGATGAGTTTTTTGGGCAGGTTGAACTACATTAGCCGGTTTATAGCTCAATCCACCGTGGTGTGTGAGCCCATCTTTAAGTTGTTGAAAAAATGTGCCTCGACCAAGTGGACCGGAGAATGTCAAACTGCTTTTGACGCCATCAAAAACTATTTATCCAATCCACCGGTGTTGATCCCTCTGCGAGAAGGTAGTTCGTTATTGTTATATTTGTCGGTCTCGGATAATGCATTGGGATGCGTGCTTGGTCAACATGATGAAACATGGAAGAAGGAGCGAGTCATTTATTACTTGAGCAAAAAGTTCACTCCATATGAGGCTCTTTACACTCTTTTGGAGAGAACATGTTGTGCTTTGACTTGGATCGCTCAAAAGTTGAGACATTATTTGTCTTCTTATACCACGTACCTTATTTCCAGGATGGACCCGTTGAAGTATATTTTCCAGAAAGCAATGACGACAGGGAAGTTGGCTAAATGGCAAATGCTTCTGAGTGAGTTCGACATTGTGTATATGACTCAAAAGGTGATAAAAGTACAAGCCTTGGCTGATCATCTTGCGGAGAATCCAGTTGATGAAGAGTATGAACCGCTCAAGACTTATTTTCCCGATGAGGAAGTTTCATTTGTTGGTGAAGATATTTCTGAGGCATACCCTAGTTGGAGAGTATTCTTTGATGGAGCGGCAAATCACCAAGGAAGAGGTATTAGAGCGGTCTTAGTATCAGAGTTCGGTCAACACTATCCTATGGCAGCCAAACTCCGATTTAATTGCACAAACAACATGGCTGAGTATGAAGCTTGCATCCTCGGTTTAAAGATGGCAATTGATATGAATGTTCCCGAGTTGCTGGTTATTGGAGATTCAAATTTGCTGATTCATCAGGTTCAAGGAGAATGGGCCGTAAAGAACCCAAAGATCACACCATATGTGCAGTATATACAGAAGTTGTGCAAAAGATTTCACAAGATTGAGTTCAGACACACTCTCAGGACGCAGAATGAGTTGGCTGATACTCTTGCCACCATTGCCTCAATGATTAAACATCCAGATACAAGTTATATTGATCCAGTGGATATAGAGGTAAAATAGCAGCCTGTCCATTATTCGCATGTCGAAGCGGAACCAGATGGTCTGCCTTGGTATTTTGACATCAAGAAGTATTTAGATGACGAGACTTATCCTGGGAAGGCAACGTTCAACCAGAAGAAGTCGATACGCCGCATGACCCTCAATTTCTTTGCAAGTGGGGACTTCCTTTATAGGAGGACTCTAGATTTGGGTCTTCTCAGATGCGTTGATGCTAATGAAGCTGCAAAGCTTTTGGACCAGATACATGCCGGAGTTTGTGGTACTCATATGAATGGGCTCACTTTGGCAAGAAAGATCCTCCGAGCCGGTTTTTTTGGATGACTATGGAGCATGATTGTTGCAAGTTTGTGCAGAAGTGTCATAAATGTCAAGTGCATGGATATTTGATTCGAGTGCCACCTTACGAACTTAATGCCATGAGTTCACCTTGGCCTTTTGTAGCTTGGGGCATGGATGTCATCGGTCCGATAGAGCCAGCCGCCTCTAACGGACACAGATTCATTTTGGTTGCCATTGACTACTTCACCAAGTGGGTGGAAGCAACTTCGTACAAATCGGTAACCAAGAAAGTTGTAGCTGATTTTGTTCGCAACAATTTGATATGTAGGTTTGGAGTACCAGA
>NW_006239164.1:441816-443307 GCF_000226075.1 Solanum tuberosum
AAGTTGAAATACCTTCATTAAGAATCATCCAAGAAGCTGAATTGAGTGATATTGAATGGGTCCGCAAACGGATTGATCAGTTAACGTTGATTGATGAGAAGAGAATGGTTGCCGTTTGTCATGGTCAGCTGTATCGACAGAGAATGATTTGTGCTTTCCACAAGAAAGTAAGAGCCAGAATATTCGAAATTGGTCAGTTAGTTCTCAAACGCATTTTCCCTCATCAAGATGAGTATAAAGGGAAATTTGCACCAAATTGGCAAGGACCCTACATGGTTCGCAAAGTATTATTTGGAGGTGCCTTGCTCCTATCGGAGATGGATGGCACAGAATGGACGAAACCGATCAACTCAGATGCTGTCAAGAGATACTATGCGTGAAGCTTCAGTTTGTATTTCTGTTCTTTCCTTGTAATCGTTCTATTTGCTTGTAATTGCATTGTTTAGAATCTATCCTTTTGTACTGAACTACGTCTGACCTGAATTCTCAAGAATGAGATACGTAGGCGGCCTATGTCGGCTTCGGTCACTCCTTCATATATTTTCAATATTTCCTTTTGTATTTGAACTACGTTCGACTTGAATTCTCAAAAATGAGGTACGTAGGCGGCCTATGTCGGCCTCACTTGGGTTTTTTGTATTTTTTTTCTTATTTTTGTCAACCCTCGAAGGGAACTACGTTTGACCTGATTCCTGCCTCAACGGGATACGTAGGTGCCACAAGGGTTCGGTCATATTTCCCGTAAGATTTCTATTTCTCTTTACAATAGAAACTGGGACAGAATTTTTGAGAGGAACTCAAAAATTCTCAAAAGAAAGATCTTTTCAACAAACCAAGACTGAAGTTGCTTTGAGATTTGCAACTGGGATATAATTTTTGAGAAGATCTCAAAAATTCCATGATTTGCTCGCCGACCGTTCGAGATAAGCCAAGACAGTTAACTGGGATAGAAATTTTGAGGATGACCCCAAAAATTTCAATAAGGTTCATCTAAAGTCTAGAACAAATTTGGACACTTTCCAACAAGTGATCAGATAGATCTCAAGACATCACCTCTAAATGACATTCATTAAGCTTGACGTGACATGACACTTGGCAGTGATCTTTTCCAAATTTTATATTTTTGAAAATTTATTTTCCCTAAAAACTTTTCTTTCATGTTTCAATCATCTTTACATAAAAAGGTTTTGTCTTACCTATCAAGAACCGGGAGATCGGAGAAATCAACCGAAGATAGCAAGACAAGGAGCAGACAACCGAAGAGATCGACGCAGATCAGTTCATTCTTTTTAAAAAAAAAAAAACTAACAAATTTTCTGTGGACGCAAGTCTATAAGCTTACCTCAAGATCAACATATCCCATCATTCAATGAATATGGAGAAGTCAAAGGGGCAAAAAGCTCCCTAAAATTGACAATTTTTCTGTGGATGCAGGAAATAGATTATGCTGCTTATATCAAAGATTTTGGAATATGAATAACATTATTTCGT
>NW_006239164.1:443641-450136 GCF_000226075.1 Solanum tuberosum
CCCGGAGAGTCATTTATATCGTATTGTCAAAAGAGATTATACCACTACTCCGAGGGTTATTGTTATTTATATTGTCGATTGAGACGATACCGCCGTCCAAGAAATACCCAGAAGATCACCTATGTTGCTGGGTGAAGCATTATCTTCGTTCGGTATCAGGGAGGCATCATCGAAGTCATGCATCGCGAGAAAAAGATTCATGCGTAGCAAGAAGAAGAAACCATGCATAACAAGAGGAAATCCATGCATAGCAAGAGAAAAGTCTTGCATCGCGGGAAAGAGATTCATGCATAACACGAGAAGGATTCATGTATCGCGGAAAAATGTCATGCATCGCGGGAAAGAGATTCATGCATAGCAAGAGAAGGATTCATGCATCGCGGAAAAGAAGTTATGCATTGCAAGAGAAAGATTTACCCATCACAAGAAGATCAACATCGACTGCATCATTTTTTCTTTACAAAATGACATCAAGAGAATTATCAACAACGACGTTAAGAGAACTGTCAACATATTACGTCAGCCTTTTTATTAATCAAAGGAAGAGTACATTGAAGATTATATTGCAAATATGAAACACTAGCTTTATTTGCTTTGCGTCGAACCCGATGAAGTTGACGCCAAATGTTCAAGGAGAGCAATTAAGTGACATCACGGTAAAAGACATTATCTCTCCATTTGAATCGCATGTTATACTAATGAGTTTTATCTCAGTCTTTGTCGAGAGCATCCGAAAGGATGAATTCTCCAAAACAAACCACAAGTGCGGACGACATCAAAAAGGATGCAGCACAACGTGGAACTTTTTCTTAGCAGCGAACTGGGACATAGTCCAAAGAGGAGTGTCAAACTCTTAGGACGCGAGCAGAGGAGCGACTTCCACCACAATCAAACCACACCCCTATCAGAAGGCATATGGGTTTTTCTTAGGTTTGTCGGTTTCAGTTTCACTTCTGGAAATTTTTGGTCTCTACCGAAAGCGGCTTTCCAATCCGAGTGACAAATGTGCCAAGAGCTTTGGGAATTATGTTTGTGTAAGTTCTTAATTATGGGTGTGAAGCGCGCCACATTCATGGCTAAGAGGTTGCAAACCTCTTTTTCATACTCGATTTGCTTTGTCACTCTTCCAGAACTGAAGGTGATCTAGCATAATAGATTTCATTTTCAACCGATAGAGTCGAACTACAAGCAGCCTGATTTCCTAAGTTGGGGATATGTAGGCAGAATCGATGTTGAAACTTGGTTGTATTCCAACATCCGCTCTTAAATCTTATTCCCAACTCTTGAATTCTTTCAAAATCGTGCATCAAATCAAGCATATCGAACTACAAGTGGCCTAAATTCTCATATAGCCTGAGATGTGTAGGAAACCCATTTCCAGGATTCTGCCATAATTCTAAAGTCCGTACCGAAATAGCCTTTTCCTCAAAGATGAAAATGTGATCGGTCAAAATTGGATTAGTCAATTTCATTTTCCTCGAATTTCTTGCATCAATCCAAATAAAATGAGGGACAGTTGTTGACACCTAATTTTGACCCGCCACGATAGGAATTAACTTTTGAACTTCTTAATTCTTAAACAATTTTGAAATAATTGGTTTTATGAAAAACTCAAAATACTTCCCAGATTTTTAAAACGATTTTACTTATTTATGTAATATTTTAAATAGTTAATGTGTTTTATATAGGTACATATATTCTATTAGTATATTTCGTAAATAGTTGAAAATCGTCATAAAAAGATTTTACACTTTTTTAAGTTAAATATTTTATTAATTTAGTTTAGTCTTAATTATAGTTATCATCTTAAAACGATTTGTTTAATTATTTTATTACTAAGCTTGATTATTTTATCTCGTTAAAATGAAGAAGCTTGTTAGTTAATTATATCAATTCGTCTTATTTAGTTACTAGCCGAATTTACTAAAAAAAATAAAAATAAAAAATAATAATAATTCAATTCGGCCACTTTCCTACTCATTGGCTAAATTCGTAATGCAATTGACCACTCAATTCGGTTAAAATTGTAGTTTATTAGCCAAATCCTTTAAGCCCATATTTTTATTTTTAAATTAATTTAAACCCAAATCTTCTAGCCAATAACTCTCAGCATTTTTAATTAATCTGGCCCACTATCATTTTACAATACAATAACAATACAATGCTCAAACCAACCGACCCAATTCCCTCTGTAATCCAGGCCCACTTCCAATTATCAGCTCCTGCTCAACTCCTCCAGCCCACCATTCCAACAACTTTATACATTACATTCAACAATAATACACAACAACAATAGATATAACGTACAAGAGCAATACACCGACCCCATCCCTTTTTTCTTTCCAATTCTATGCAATATCACAGCAGGCTAAATCAGAAGCAACGTCTCCTTCACCAGAGGTTCGTACAGCAGCAACGTCGAGCTCTAAGGACGATGGGAATCGATCCATCCGTCCATCCTCCATTCCTTTTCCGGAATGGAGTTGAAATTTCAGAAAAAAAACTTGTCTTCCCTTAATGGTGTTAGATTTTTGAGGATTTAAATTTTGAATTGGGCCTTTTCCATCCGATTTTCAGCCCTTTCCCCCCTCAAAGTCGAACCCTAGCTCCTTTCTATATAAGACTTTACTGTTTCAATATGAAAGGGGGGGAGAGAGATTCTTCAGTTGGAAAATTTATTGAGAAATAGCCAGTGTTTAAACGGGAAGAAATACACTCAAGCGAGAACTTCTCGAAACCATTTTTGGTTCAGTTTTTGCTTCCGTTTGCTGCGTTTTGTCCACTCAAATTTCGTCGGAACCTCACGTAGTGGTGGAAGCTCTTTCGTAATCATTTTGTTCCTGTCCCGATTCGCTGCTCGTCAAAAGGTATATGGCTCCTAACTCTTTTATTCACTTAGCTTCCGGTAGATGCTTGGGATTTGAGTCGTGTTAGGTGTGGGTCTGATGCGAGTGTTTGAGTACAAATGATAGAAGGTTTATTCCTTGCTTGCTGCTTTTTTTTCCTGAAATTTTCAAGTTGTATGTCGCATCTACTACTGTTTTGAGTTCTTGGATTGTGTTCATCACTGTTCGTCTTGGTTATATACTTGATTGTTTTTTTTGTCGGGTTTTATTTCGAAGTGAACACTTCATTTTTCTTTCTCCAGATTGCATATGCCCTGTTTCCAGTTTTTCTCTGCAAGTTGGCCTTCCGATGTTCATTTTTTATCCCTTAAAGTGTTGTATTTTGGAGTTTCGTATGCCATGTCGTTGTTTGGGAACACTTTGCCCTTACGCATCCTAAACTCTTTAACTCATTATTTTTAGATTAATGTTGGAATAGGTTGAGATAGGGTACATCGTTAACTTGAAGAATATGGTTGCTCGTTTGTTATGAAAGTTAGCTACTCATTATCTCAAAAACACAATCAAAATTTATTAAAATAAATATGCTTGTGTTAATCATAAAAAGTTAAGAACAATAGCTAAACTATATTTTATTAATCACGAATACAAATAAATAATAAAGGAGAAGAAAGAATAAACCACAATTCTCCGGCCTCCACGGCGGCTCTTCCAAAGTTCCTAAGCTAGAAGAAAATTTATATTGTGTCTTGTATCTTGGTTCTTGGCCTCCTCTCAAAAATAACTTTCCATCCCCTATTTATAGATATAGAAACCCTAAATAAAATAATTGAGTCCAAATTAAATTAGGAAAACAAAACCCAATTAAATTGGGTTTTCCGTGTGGCCGCAATTTATGGAAATTCTTGGCGGCAAGGGCTGGTCAGCTGGTGACACGTGGCAGCTGCAAATCACATTCAAATTGAATTGGAAAGTCCTTCTTTGCACCATATATAGAAATATATTATTTTAATAAATTTAATCCATTAAGCTGTCTGCTTGATTTCCTTCTTCAACCTTCCATCTTTAATTCGTTTTAGCTCCAAACTTCTTCATTTTTCCACCAATTTAATTCTACAAATAAAATATACCATTTAACACAATTCATAAAATTAATGCTCAAAAAGGACAAATATAAATCATAAATGTGAGGAAATAATGATAAAAATATGTATTTTTAGCCTCACATCACCTCACGTAGTGGTGGAAGCTCTTTCGTAATCATTTTGTTCCTGTCCCGATTCGCTGCTCGTCAAAAGGTATACGGCTCCTAACTCTTTTATTCACTTAGCTTCCGGTAGATGCTTGGGATTTGAGTCGTGTTATGTGTGGGTCTGATGCGAGTGTTTGGGTACAAATGATAGAAGGTTTATTCCTTGCTTGCTGCTTTTTTTCCTGAAATTTTCAAGTTGTATGTCGCATCTACTACTGTTTTGAGTTTTTGGATTGTGTTCATCACTGTTCGTCTTGGTTATCTACTTGATCGTTTTTTTTGTCGGGTTTTATTTCGAAGTGAACACTTCATTTTTCTTTCTCCAGATTGCATATGCCCTGTTTCCAGTTTTTCTCTGCAAGTTGGCCTTCCAATGTTCATTTTTTATCCCTTAAAGTGTTGTATTTTGGAGTTTCGTATGCCATGTCGTTGCTTGGGAACACTTAGCCCTTACGCATCCTAAACTCTTTAACTCATTATTTTTAGATTAATGTTGGAATAGGTTGAGATAGGGTACATCGTTAACTTGAAGAATATGGTTGCTCGTTTGTTTAAAGAGGGGTCTGATTTCATCCATTTTTGTCTTCAAGATCTGACCCGTGTCATCTCTGTTTTAAAGTGAATCTGTCGTAGGAATTTCTCCTTCCTAAAAATCCCTCTCGTTTGGTTTTGCCATTTGTTGTATACTTAGTTAGATTCAAATCGCAATATCTACTTTGAATCATGATTTTTTTATGTGGATTGATCGCCTAAATTAGAATTTGGAAACTCAGATGTGGTGCTCCTATTCATTGAACCCGTTTGGCTATTATCGGTCACGTCGTAAGTTATTATGGTAAAAAAAAAAAAAAAAAAAAAATTCAACCTACTTTTTTTGGGAAAAAAAAAAAAAAAAAAAAATTCAACCTACTACATTAGTCCTAATTTTCTCGGTCGGTACCCTTTGTTATATGTCTATATTCTCAACATGTGTGCGAGTTCATTTCGTTCAAAGGCATTCGTCTAAGTTTGGACAATGTTTGGTCAGTAGCTTGGTTACTTTTCCTCCAGTGATCTTAGTTGGATTAATAATGAGTTATTATTTTGGATTTTGAATTTGGGCTAGTGTTGATGTCATTTATGTTATTGCCTACTGTCGAGGTCTCTTTGTGAATAATGATTTTCCATTGTAAATTGAGATTGTTTTACCTCATGATCTAAATCATGATTGGGTTATTTTTGTCTTTTAAAAATATTTGATATCTGAACAATAGTGCATGGTTTTCTTTCTTTTTTATTTGCTTAATGCTTTTCGTTATGACAATGATCCGTTACTTATTTTCTTTTATTTTGTTTCGTTAACGCTACATGTGAATGCCGTTGGAATCCATTGGACCCCCTCTCTTTGCATTTCGTGGAGTGGGCCTTACGGGCCCAATTCTATATTTTTATCGAGTCTGAAACAGCCGACGAACAGGTCACACGCAGCATAGGGGATGGGAATTAAGTTTACAGATTCTGGAAAGCTGAAAAATCAGCTATATACTGCTTTTATACACTGATAAACGGTCCAACCCAACAAAATACCGGATTAAAATTGAAAATACAGGTTGGAGGCGTCAAAGGGGATTGTATACACTTGGTATACAGTCTGATATACAAGAAAACGGGTCAAAATACGACCCGTATGCAAAGTATACACTCGTTGTATCACGATTTTCAGAAGCGAAAATGGGCTGAAGGAGGCCCAAAAAACGCAGCAACAGGCCCAAATTTGACATGCTTCTCCTTTCCCTCATTTATTATATTTGACTAACACTTTGATTATTTTATGATTCAACTTAATTAAATTCCCCAAGAGTGGTTATTTCATTTTATTTTCGAATTAAAGTATATATATTTTTGTTACTTAATTTTTATTTTAATATTAGTCTTGTTGACATTTTATGAATTATTTCCCTTTCGTTCATCCCCCCTTAAGATAAATAAAATGATAAAAATAATAATAGTAATAAAATAATAAGTTCATTTACTTAGTTAAAAAAAAAAAAAAATCAAAATTGTGTGTTCTTTACTTAGTTAAATTTTAAAAATATTTAGTTAAAATAAATGAGTTCTCTTACTTCGTTAAACTTTCAAAATTAGTCAAAGTTGTGAGTTCTTTACTTAGTTAAATATTAAAAATATTAGTTAAAAATAAATAAATTCTTTTACTTGAGTTAAAATTTCAAATTAGTCAAAAATCATTTTGGTCAAATCTCCGGTCAACCGCGAGTTAGCGGGCATTCCGAGGGCCTAACACCTTCTCGGAATGTACATTGAACTCGAACCCTTGTTTTCAATCGATTTTATCTGTTTGAATCTTTTGAAAAACCTTATATTTTTCTTGATTTTTTTACTAAAAATTAAGTGGCGACT
>NW_006239164.1:450901-452169 GCF_000226075.1 Solanum tuberosum
CGTTAGTATTATTATTTGTTTTTCTAATAAATTTACTAATTGATTGTTAGTTTGTTGGTAATATATCATTCAAGTTCAATGTTAGGTTAGTAATTGATTGACAATATGTTCAAAATATTATTAACTGAATGATTATCCAATAGTAAAATATTTATTAATTTATTGCATTTAAAAATCTAAGAGCACGAATATAAATCCAAAAATACTAATATCAATTTTATAAATCATATTTGAATGAAACAATGCAAAATCTATGATAACAAGTTAAATTAATCTCAATATGACATATATCATTATATCAAAAAATTTAATTTGAGCACGTTTACCAAAAATATTGACCAAATCTAAATTTTGGCCAAAACTTATAAAGTTAAAACGCCTAACAGCACAAACTGAAAATGGAAGCCTCAAAACCTGAACCAACCATCCTATTAGATATAAAAATGACCTTCCGAAGCTAATCACGCTGACAGAATTCGTATCAGAGCACGTTTACAAAAAATGTAAAGCAAAGTCAAATTTTGGCCAAAAGTTAAAAGTTAAAACGCCTAACGGTACACACTGAATATGAAAACTTCAAAATCCAAATCAACCATCCTATAAGACGAAAAATGGCCTTCCAGAGCTAACCGCGCTGACAAATTCCAATTTGAACATGTTTCCCAAAAAAATTGACCTAGTTCAAATTTTAGCCAAAAGTTAAATTTAAAACGCTTAACGACACAAACTGAAAATAAAAGTCTCAAAACCCGAACCAACCATCCTATGAGACCAAAACTGAACTTATATGGCTAACCACGGTGACAAAATTTCAATTCGGGCACGATTATAAAAAATATTGACCAAAGTGAAATTTTGGCCAAAATTTAAAAGTTAAAATACCTAGCGGCACAAACTAAAAATGGAAGCCTCAAAACCCGAACCCTCTATCTTATTACATCAAAAATGACCTTCCGCATCTAACTGCACTGACGAAATTCTCATCTGAGCACGTTTATCAAATATATTGACCGAAGTTAAATTTTGGCCAAAATTTATAAGTTAAAACACCTAATGGCACACACTAAAATGAAAGCCTCAAAACCCGAACCAACCGTCCTATTAGATAAAAAATGACCTTTGGAGTTAATTACACCGACGGAATTCTCATCTGAGCACGTTGACAAAAATATTGACCAAAGTCAAATTTTGGCCAAAACATAAGATTTAAAACACCTAACGACACAAACAAAAAAACGGAAGCCTCAAAGCTTGAACCAACCTTCCTG
>NW_006239164.1:452549-452818 GCF_000226075.1 Solanum tuberosum
ATGTTGGTAAATTTTACCAATGGATTAATGATCGGTTGGTATATTACCAACTATTTTAATGATGTTAGTAATTTACTAACTACAATCTTTATTCGTCGGCAAAATTTTCAACTAATTGGATATTGGTTGGCAAGTTTACCAACAAATTACATTTCGTTACTAATTTACCAACACATTTATATTTGGTTGGTAAATTTAGCAACACAATCTTGCCGTTGGTAAATATTTGTTTAGTAATTCATTGGTAATATGTTAATAAATTATATAAA
>NW_006239164.1:452846-476844 GCF_000226075.1 Solanum tuberosum
TTAATAAATTATATAAACAATTTTTTGTCATATTTACCAACCGATATATACTTCGTTGGTAATATTACCAACAAAAGGTGTGCGTTAGTAATATTTCAGTTGGTAATCCATTGATAAAATGTTGCTAAATTTGGCGCCATTTTTTCTCGCCGTATTTACCAACCAAAATACTTAGTTAGTAAGATTTTGGTTGGTAATCTGTGAGAATTTCGTTGTTAAGTTTTAAAATATAAATCAGTTAGAAATATGTTGGTAATTTGTTAGTAGAATACTAACCAACTTAAGTTGTTAGCAAAATCTGTTGGCAATTTAGGGTTTTTTTGTAGTGTGGAAATTCAATTTCTCTTAAATCATAAGTTTAATCGATTTTCTGAAAACTCAGTCATTTTTCTTGTATATATCTTTTTAAGTAAAAACAATTATCAATATTTTTAAAGATAATTACAGGTCTAAAAGTAATTTTACAGATTTGAAAGTGTTTTTTGTTTCACTGGCAACAATGGTGTTGCCCACCGCCTATCGTCGCCGCCAATCTATACTTCATAATCGTCTTACTATTTCCTATGTTCTCTTCAAATTTTCTCTTTTTTCCTTCAAATTATGAAGAAGGAAGAATAAATGAATTTAAAAAAATAAAGAAATGGTGAGGGGAGGAAGAACACACAGAAAGTAGAAATCACTATTTTGAGAAAGTGTGAGAAAATATTAAGGGAAAAGGTTTTAAAATATAAAATAATATTATTTACGTCATCAAAACGCGTGTATAACATTTTCTCACACAAAAATTGAGATTGTCTTCGGAAGGGGGAATTAATATCATTTTGAATAATATTAGATGTGTAATAGATCATCATGATACTTTAAATGTGTAATTGACTTTTCGAAACAAATTTAAGGAAAAATTTATGCCTTTTCCCATTATTTAGTTATGTAGAGATCACAATGCATAAATTATTAACTATTAAATATTGAATTTGTTGTAAATTAATATATATTACTTACAAATAAATAAGTAAGCAAATAGTATAAATTCTCCCTAAAAAGTAAAGAGAAAAAAATTGTCCCTCTATAAAAAGTAAAGAGAAAAAAATTGTCCCTCTATAAATAAGTAAAGAACAAATAGTATAATTCTCCCTCTTTTTGGGACTGTCATTTTTTCATTTTGTTATTTTTTTATGTTTATAACTTATAAAAATAAAAGAAGATTAATATATTTCAAGTACATTATAATATTCTATATTATATAATGTAAATATTCTATCAATATGTTGTATGTATTGTTTATACATTTTTAATATACCAAAATCCAAATATATAAATTATGTATAAATTCACATCCTAAACAAAATAATAATATATGTTAATTAAATAAGTGGAATATGTTTAATAATATATAACGCTATATACAATTCAATTGTAATATTAATAAAATATTACATTTGGATTTCAAATGAAAACAGAAAAAAAAAGTTGTTCGTATATTAAAATAAAAAAGAAAAAAAAGTTAGGAAAATAGCATAGTTGGGTAACATTTTCAATGAAAAAATTAAAAATAAATCAATAGGGATAAATGTGAAATTTACTATTTTAATACAGGTATAACTAATACCTGCATAACTTATTCACCTTCTAACCTGCATAACTTATACATAGATTCTCTCATAAGTTATGTTGATATTAATTATGTAGGACTATAAAAACCACAACCAAACACCGTATAAAATTAATACATGAATAACTTTTATACAACATTTAGAATTCTACCAATCAAACATGGTATAAGTTATGTTGACTTTTCCACCTAATACAAAACTTCTACCAAACATGGTAAAACTAATGCAACTTTTTATACATGAATAAAATACAACTTCTACCGTAATCAAACGGCCCTAAGGGTCTGCTTTTGACTTTTTATATAATAATTTAAAACAATTTACCTATAAAAGGTAAAAAAAATATTTTTAAATTATTTAAAATAGGTTAATACTATTTTTATTATGTTTTCGGCTATAAAAATGTCATCTCCGTTAGTCAATTAGTTTTAAAATACCCTTTAATTAGCTAAATAATTCAAAAATACACTTCTTACTGACGTTTGCTCCAAAACAAGAGAAATGAACAAATTTTGATCATGAACTATTTGAAATGGGATAATTTTAGAAACTTTCGCAAATAGCCACTATAATAAACTTAATTATGTTCCATAGCTATAGTTTGCATATTTACGTGTTGTAGCTATAGTTTAAGCTGTCTTGTTTGTATAATTCATGGATTTGTATAATTCGCGGATTTGTATAATTCGCAGGTTTGTATAATTCATAAAGAGAGAGGTGAACAAGAGAGGGAGAGAGGCGAGCGAGATAGGAGGGAGGCGAGCGAGAGTGTTAGTGTATCCCAAATACATGCAAATTACACTAGACGTGATACATTCTGAACTACAAATATTTAGGGAGGAAGGTGATTGCGAGAGAGGAAGGCAAGTGAGAGAGGGAGAGAGGCGAGCAAGAGGGAAGGGAGGTAAGCAAGATAGGAGATAGATGAGTGAGAGAGTCAATGTATCACATGCACATATAAGTTTACCTATATTCAATGTATCTAAAATAAATTACATCTAATTTTGACTTCATGTATCCGATATATATATATATATATTTGGATGTGCCAGATACATGTATTTGAGAATTGAAAATATGACACGAATAGTAATTTCGTAAATTCACGGGAAAAATACATGATTAAACCCTAATTATTGCAAAACACAAATCAACTTATTAATTATTTCTTACGACTCTTACTTAATTTCACACTCAGGATATAGTAACCAACTTGGAAACAAATTCTTCAATATTTTTATCTGAACTTCCTCCTTCATCCACAACATTTCTAGCCAATTCTTTCCATTTCTTTGCATTTTCCCTAATTAATTTTCCTTTCTCTTCTTCCATCACTAATTTTATACATTCTTCAATAACTTCTCTTCTAACTATCCCTTTTTCATCTTGTTTGGCTCTAACACCTATTTCCCAAACATCCTTCACAAATTTTGCATTTGTTGGTTGATCTGTCCATTGTGGCATTGCCACCATTGGCACTCCCAAACTAATTGCTTCCAGAATCGAATTCCACCCACAGTGCGTCAGAAAACATCCTATTGATTCATGTTCCAACACTTGTAATTGTGGACACCATGGCACCACTAGTCCTTTTTCAATTGTTAATTCCTCTAAAAAGTCCTTGGGAAGTTTAGGTTCCTCAGTAGACCTAACAACCCACAAGAAGTTGTTGTTGCTATTCTTCAAACCCCATGCCAATTCTTCCATTTGCTCAGCTTCTACTATGGCAAAACTTCCAAATGATACATACAACACTGAGCTAATTGGTTGATGATTTAACCAATTTAGGCATTCATTTGTCATTGGTTTGAAGATACTAAGACCATACTCTTTGTCATCATGTAGTCTCTTGTCTAAGTACATTGATGGTATTGTTGGTCCAATTGTCTTTATTGGATAAAGTTTGGACATCCAATCAATTATCTACATGACAAACAATACAAGCAAAATAAGATGTATCTTGAATTATTTTTTTCTAATACTCCTTTCTAACATGTATTAAAAGTTTCTTTTAGAACATTTATTTTAAAAAGAAATAGTCGTCACACACCCCCTTTAAGAAAGACATTCAATATATAGTCATAATCATAAAATCTTGCTACTGTGAAAACTATAACAACCTTAATGAACATATGATTTTGTCAGTTCATTTTTTATGTAACTTCGATTAAACATCTATACAAAAGGTTAAAAAGACAGAAGAAGCACCAAAACGACCAAAAATATGTTACCTCTTTCTCCAACTCATAGAAGCTGTTGATTAGGACCCAATCCACTTTGTCAAGATTTGAAAATTGATTTACCATATATTCAAGTATTTTTGGTCCTTCAATTTTCATAACATAATTAGGCCCATCTGATGCCTCAATTGGACATGAAAATCCAGGAATTAATATTTTTTCATCATTTTGAGTAGGTGGAAGTTTTATTACCCCTTTATGTACATGGTAATAAATATTATCCACTGCACAATTTTGTGTGAAAAATGCAGCACTTACTAATCCAAATTTTCTTGCCACTTCAACAACCCAAGAGAGAAATGGATCATATACTATGCAATTTACAGGGCATTCACTATTTGCTAATTTTTGAATAAGCTGAGACAGAGTATCCGAACCAACTTCTTTGAATCGTGTAACATAGGCCACGAAAGATCCTGCTTGATCGCGACCACCATCATCATAGCCATCGGATATGGCCTCGATTGACACTGAAGTTGTTAATTCTTTCATGTTTTTCAACAAGTATTTTGTGAGTGCTATAGTGATTTTAACACGTTTGGATTGTAAACATTTGGAGAATTGGAGCATTGGGTTGATATGACCTTGAAATGGATATGGCAACATCAAACAATGAGCTTTGTGTGTAGTCATTTCTTTTGCAACTTCACAATTGATGAAGAGAAGAGAGTTTTGAGGATGGGAAAATAGTGTAGTGAAAATGCTGATCTTATAGTTTTAGTTCATTTGGTTCGTTTCATCGTTTGGTATTAGAGATAAGGGATAATTAATTGAGGAATAATTTTAGGATGAATTTATTATTGCGTTATACTGTTAATCATGTAGTTAAATTGTAGTATTACATTTTAATCTCGTGTAAAGACGGTTTATTTCATTTTTCTATACATAATAAATTTTTTATTCGAATAGATCATTGTGTTAATATGCGTGTCCTTTATTTATATAGGAGATGATTTTTTGTGTATGGAGTTATTTAAACTCATGCACGGGAGATTAAAATTATCGGTTCTTATAAATTATAAATTAATGTTCACAATCAAAGAAGAAGTGGGATAAACATCTTGATGATTGTAGCACAAGATTAAATAATTTGATCTTAATTATGGGGGTGGACTTATTCCAACTTCTTGTGCTAGTATATCATGTATGTAGTGAACATGCCAAGTAGAGATGTTCGTTTGTGCTCTGGATATTTATAAACCACTTCTCTAGTTCAATATGTGTACTTGTACTCTTAATCTTGACATAATTATTATAATCTATGTAGTTTGATTTATTATTTTACTCTATTAAAGTTGAGTATTTCTAATAGATTGGAGAATGACAAATCACATCAGTGAAATACAATTAGTTGGTAGAATCATATCTCAGATTTGAAATAGAAGGTACCCCTTTATGATTACTTATAAGTTTTCACGTGAAAACCATGCAGGTGGATTTTATATCCATCATGTGAAATACGTTAAGTATATAATAAAGAATTAATTAGTTAATCAATAAAGTAAATTTACAAAAGAATTGATTTGGTTGATTGGTGGTTCGGTAATTCTAACATGAGGAATTAAATTAGATATTTGGTGAATTTCAAAATTAAATCGAGGAATGCAATTACAGATTTTTAGTGAAATAATTTATTATTTATTGTGATATGATGATGATAATTCATTTCTTTGTGAATCAATATCATAATTGGAAGCCTCATATGATAAATCTGAGGTTCATACTATGCCTGATTAATTAATCAAGAATTTGAAAAAGAAAGAAAAAATCTTGGAAGAAGTAATTTATACTGATCTTCTACGAGAAATGAACTATTTTCTCTTAAATAATTGATATTATTATTTTGAGAAGCAAAAACGCTTTTGTTGATTTCTTAAAGAAGTAAAATATTCTTAAAAGAAAAGAACAAAAATGTTGGCTTTAAATTGTTATTGATTAATGTCCTTTATGACAATTGATGGTTCCTAATGGCCAAGAGTGTTTTGAAAACTTTTCTTTTCCCCTCTTCAGTAGAACAGTGAAAATAAAAGTCTGGTTACAGACGAGATATTTTTATCTTTTTTCTTAAAAATGAATTACTTGCCCACACAAAATCTTGTTTGAACTTGAAAATGCAGATGTTTCCTCCTTCGAACCAACTCACGCCATTAATAAGATCTTAACAGATGTCCATAAAAAATTTCGCCAAAAACCCGTCGGGATTCTATATCACCAAAAATACATGGATTCATAGGCTCTAAATGAGATTTTCGAAACCTTCAACATGTTAGTTGTGCTTTCTGATTTTCATGTTAATTTATGTTATCGGTCATCATGTAAGTTTTATGATTCATGACCATGCTTCCGTCGAGTATGAATTGCGTTGACACCAATTTTGGACCTCCACATATAGATTAATTATTGAGCTTCTTCAATTTCAAACGATTTAAAATAATTAGTCTTAGGAAATTTCAAAAAAAAAAAATAGTTTGCAAGTTATTTTAAATAGTTTGTCACTTTTTATAATTTTTAGATAGTAATATGTCTTTTATATAATTTTGTATATAATTAGTATATTTTATGAATATTTGAAAATCGTCTCAAATTTTTTTTAGTTTTACTTAAATAGTTGGTTAATTGGTTTAGTTACTTAATACTTATATTTTTGAGTTAATTAGTTTATACTTAGGTTAATTATTTTATTTTGTTAAAAAAATAAGAAGCTCTTATATTAATTCGTCTTATTCAAATTACTAGCCGAACTTATCCTAATTAATTCAATTTGGCTACATCTTTAGTCTCTGAATGGCTATAATTTAAATTCATATGGCCAAAGCTTAAATTAATTCTCACCAATTTAATTTAGTATATTGTTACCCTTGACCCATCTTAAGGCCAAGATTTTGGGCCCTTTCACAACCCTTTAGCAGCCCATTCTTTCTCTAATTTCCAGCCCACCCTTTTCATTCTTTTGACCCGACCCATTCCCTTTATTTCCCAGTCCACAAAAACATTCAGCAATATAGCATACGCGTACCAAAAGTGTCACACCCTGAGACTACCCTTGAGACGCGGACACGGGACCTAGGATCACAAGTGACCCCAAGCTAGCCCTGTTGGCATAATCATGAGCATACTAAAGATAATAATAACTGATGCGGAAGCTAAATCATAAATAAAATGAAAAGGATGGGGAATACCCATATACTATAACTGAGATAAATGAAAACTGATGAGTTTAATACAAAGAAGATATTAACTCAATACTAAGTTGAATTTATCTATGTCTGAAAATAGCCTCTAACTGACTAGAAATGTTGGGACAAGCCCCAACTAAGTCTAGCAAAACTGAAACTAAAGGACTAAAAATAATATTGAAAAGAGACTCATGACTATTGTCCCTCAGAGAATGAGGACTCACCACTGATTCTGTTGAACTGGAAATCGGGAACCGATCTAAACGTGATCTGGATGCTGAGAACCTGAACCTATATCACGAGAAGATGTAGCACACGTATGCGTCAGTACTTGAAAGGTACTGAGCATACAAGATAGAATACATCTGAAATAACATATAACTAAACAAAGCAAATAAGCAATGATATAATCTGAACAGGATATAGATACTGAATGCTGAGATAACTGAAGGCAATGACCAATTTATAACATGCTGAAACTGAATACTGGATACACTAATAAATGGTCAATGCAATAGGATCTGACTGCACTATGGGAGCTACTAATAACCAATAATAAAACCACATGAGCAAAATGTGGAGTCCGATGTATACGCCCCATCGAGAGGACCTAATATACCATGCCAGAGGTATAGAGGCATGCTGGCGTGATCACTAAAATGATGCCCACATAGGGGACTTACAACCTACGTGGCTAGTAGTTCTGGGACTATTTGGGTACATTGAACCCTAGTCCAACTCGGTATTATGCTACTCCCAATGGATTAATTGATTAACACATTATGACTGAATTTCTGTAAGTTAGCAGATAGCTCAAACTGAACATGCAAAACTGAGAATGCAATAATTAATCTGATAATGATGCATTCATAAACTGAGGCATGTATAACTGAATACTGAAATATCTAACCTAGCATATGTAATTCAAGAACTAAAGAAATACATAGCTAGGGTTCTGAAATTCATGCAATAAACTAAATATTAACATACTAATCTGATTTGGATCATTCTAACAGCTAGGAACCCAACAATTCTAACATTCAAGAAACCCTAGGTCTAGTCATAATAAGGGAATCAAGAAACTGACTGAAAACTAGGGACCTAATGGATGAAATAAACCCACTAGTGAAATCCCACTTACCTGGTGACGAATTTCACAGAGAAATCATTTGATTTCTGGGCTAGAACTAAAGAAAACTTGTTGCGTTCTTGAACTAGGGTTCTTGACTTCTTTCTCCTCTTAGCGTTCTAATTTTTCTAAGTTTTGATTAATGATTTGACTTAAGTAAGTTCTAGTTATGTTTCTAGGCTTAAACTGACTAAAACCTCATAATTTAGGGTCTAAACGACGTAGATTAGGGGTCCAACGAAATATGAAAAGGACCAAAACAACCCTAACTTAATTCTGGCGAAGCCCATCCACAGAAGGAACGACGGTCCGTCGTTTGATCTACCGGCCGTCGTTTGGGTCCGTCGGTCAAGTCTGTCCGGCAGGTCTTCACTAAAACAAGCATAACTTTTTACTCAAAGGTCAGATTTTTGCAAACTTAGTGGTGTTGGAAAGAGTATTCAATTATCTATCATATCATTGTTCATGGGACACATAATTCATTTTTTGCTAAGAGTTATGACCATTTGAAGTTGACCCAATCAATAATTTTCCTCTAATTGGCTGCTGACCCTCATCTACGGCCAGACCTACGGACTGTACATTGAACGACAGTCCACGCTGGTTGATCGTAGTTCGTGTCAAAGGCTGGGTAAATGAGTCTTGTTCCACGGACACAGACCACGGATCGTGGTCTGACCTACGGACCGTGGGTCTGTCCGTGGGTCGAGACTTAGCCGATTTTCTGAGCTGGATTTGGGGAGGGGTTGCAGTGGTGAACCACGGACCACCAGCACGGGCCGTGGTTTGACCTTCAGTCTGTGGATGGCAACCGTGGGTTGCACCAGCAACTTCTCAAAATCTACATTTTGGTCTATCTAGGATACAGGGTGTTACAAAAAGACCCAGCGACCCCTGCGCATGTTTCTTCTTCACGCGAAGAACCCATAAACTCCAGCGCGACCCAGAAACGAATGAAGTCCAGAAACGCGAATCAAATTCCCAGCCCAAATCGCGACCTAGTCCAGACGCGAGCAGTAACTCACAGCGTCCCTCTCCTCCTGCAAATCGTACGAAATCGTTCGAGAATCGATCCAAGTGTTGCAAACTTACACCTCTGTCGTCCTTCACTCTCAATCCAGCGGCTCAAATCATTTTTCCGTTAAGAATCCGTACTAGTCCAGCTCTCAAACCTTATCCAGTGAGAGCAATTCGAATTTCAAAAAATGGGATTTGAAATTCCTTCACCCGTTTCCCCCATTTTCAGCTTTAGTTTCCTTTATAAAATCCCCCTCTTTGCCTTCAGTTGAAGGTTGGAAAAAATAGAGTTGGAAATATAGATTTGGAGACATTGGAAAGAAACAGAGAAAAATAGTAAGAAAATAGCTGGGAAACAAAAGTTATACACATAGAAAAACACATACGAGATAGGATTCAAATTTTCTTTTTCGTTCTCTGTCTACTGAAGTTGGTTAAAGTTTCATTCGTGGGGACAGTGGCGGAGCCAGAAATTTTAATAAGGAGGTTCAAAATTTGAGAAGTAAACACACAAACTAATGGAAGGGCTTGGACATCTATTATACATACCTAAAAAATAATTTTAACCATGTATAAATAGTAATATTTTTCGCTGAGGGGGTTCGGATGAACCCCTCATTATATGCTGCCTCCTCCCCTGCGTGGGGAAGGTCATCGCTCGTTCCAGCTCGTTTGTCCCGAGTTCACTTCTTCAAATTAAAGAAGGTACATGTTCCTTTGCTCTTTCGCTTTCCCTTCGATTATTTCGAGTTAATAGTGATGGGCTGCTGTGTGAAACAGTGGAGTGCTGTTGGATTAGTTTCTTGGCTTCGACATGGGCCCGTTTTGTTTCGAAAATAGCTGATTCTCTGTTTTGTTCTACTCGGAATAGTTTAAAATTTATTTGGGTTCCTATGTTGAGCTTACTTGTTGTGCAACTTGAGTTTGTAGTTTTTTGTTTTCAATTTATTTCTCTGTTTGGTTCATTCAGACTATTTATTCTGGTACTTCTTTAGTTTAATCTGCAAATTTGTGAATAAATTTGTGGTTCTGTAGTGAAATTAATAGGTGAAGAAATAAACCTTTTTTTTTTTTACTTTATACTTTTTTAATCTTGAATTGTCATTGTCTGTCTTTCTGTTTCAGTGCTAGTTAGGTTGTCTCCTTGTTGAAGCATAGAAGCTTGAGTTGGCTATCTATATGTGCTTTAGCTTAAGGCAAAATTAAGAGTTTTTCTCTTCATCTATGTGTTTAGATTACTCAAAATGATTTTTTCCATTCATAATCTTTTGAAATCCTTAAGTGTTTGCTTTGTTGTTAATGGTAGGAATAAGTTAGTTTTGGCTTAAAATTCGTGCTTGCTTTAATGGTAGTTGGTTTCGTGAGCCAAATTGAATTGCACTCGTGTAATTTATTCAATCACATGTCACTGTTTTGGAATTTTCAAGTGTTAAACTCATTTTCCTTTCCAAAGCTAATTACCTATTGTTCCTTAGAATATCATATGAATTCAAGTATTCATGTAAGTTTTGGTTAAAATTTTAGCATGTTGGGGAAGTGGGCCTCAAGGTTTTATTTTAATTTGTTTCCTGCATGTAGATTTGTCAATATCTTCATGATTTTCACATTTTTGGAATAAACATGTCCTTGTCTTCTGTTTGGGAGCCAACTGGAAGTTGAAACATTTTGTTAATTGCCATATTCATTCCAGCATATGCATTGAGTAGTGTTTTGATGCAACTTTATTTTTAAAAGGCATTTAAGAGAGTACTAATTTTCTTTTCTTTCACTTTCGTTACATGTGATGCTTCGCTGAGTCTATTTGGACTCTTCTCATTGCCTCTTTGCATCTTCGAGTATCGAGTCAGCCCTCCGGTGTTCAAGAGCAAAATGGAATTGATGTACAGGTGTTCGGAACAGATTTAAGGGATTGTATACACTAGTATACATCTAGTGTATACGAAAAGTGGGAAAATGGGCCTAAAAGCCTTAAATTCCAAAAGTTGTATTTTGTCTTTTGGGCCTAAGCCCACTTATTTGCTATTATCTTATTAGATTCTAGGACATGTGGAATTGGGCCTAAGGCCCAAATAAAAAATCAAATTTCTTAGACATGTGCCAAGTGTTGGGCCAAAGGCCCAAAAACAAGATTAGGCCCAAGTACCGACCCAAACGGACAGAAATCGAACTTGGGCCCACATCTTCTCTCTTTTGTTAGTTAATTGACTTTGCATGCTAGTGTGTTTATCTAATTTTAAGGTTTTCCTAATCGATGCCCCAAAAGATAGCCATTTTGAATTAACCATTTAAAATTAAGCGAATTTTTTACTTTCACTTAGTCAAACATGCTTATCTTTTAAAACATAGCCAAATATTTTAATTGCCGGATAACCGCGTGTTAGCGGGCATTTTGGGTGCTTTCAAACCTTTCCCGAAATGTTAATATGAACCCCGAACCCTTTTTATATTTTCATTAGATTTCTATTTTAATCTTTTGGGAAAAATAGTTTTCTTAATTTTACTTTAAAAATTAAGTGGCAACTCTAAAATCAGTCTAATTTCTATTTTTAAATAAAAACAAATTGTATGCTCTAATATTTATTCCATGTTTGATTGAGATAAATTGCAAGATAACTTATTTCACGATTGTAGTGTTATTTTTATCCCACATAAAAGTGATAGTGGCCTCCATGATGGATAAAATGAGGAAAGTGCGACTAAGTTGGTCTGGTCATATGAAGAGGAGATTCATAGACGCACTAGTGAGAAAGTACGAGAGGTTGGTTATAGAGGATACGAGAAGAAGCGGCAAGGTAGGACGAAGAAGTATTGAGGAGAGGTGATATATAAGACATGATATGATACAAATTCAGGTTACCGAGGATATGACCTTAGATAGAAAGGTGTGGAGATTATGGCAGAAGATTAGTAGATATAATAGTGTAGTGTCGTCTTTCTTAGGGTAGTTGGTGTTTGTCATTGTATTAGTTGTATTATTGTAAATCTTACTTTTATATTTAGCATTGTTTATTCTTCTTTTTTTCAGTAATCTGTCTCTTATTATGTTTCAATTATTGCACTATTTTGTTGTTGTCTTTGCTTCCTTTTGATAGACTTTGCATTGTTTCCTTGTTAATTACTTTCTATATTTTCTTCACTATCTCCTTCTTCTTGACTTGAGCCAAGGGTTTCTCGGAAACAATATCTCTACCTTCCGAAGGTAGTGGCAAAGTCTCCGTATATTCTACTCTCTCTAAACTCTACTTATGAATTTTCACTAAATATACTATTGTTATTGTATTAAAGGTGATATAACAATTCTAGATTAACTAATTTTGAAATAATTTATTTCCAACCAAATGAGACCGTTAATAGATTGTCAACATGTGCAGTGACATAAGCAGGTCATATGCATTGAAGGGAACAGCTACAATAATCCAAAATGTTTTCTAAAAATGGATTATTCTATCATTAAGAATTTTGCCATCCATGTGTGTAGTCTATTTACTTGGAAGATGCCTTTTGTAATGTCTTGTCGTAGACATTCAAATTTTAATTACTGAATTTAAATTCGTAAAATAATTAAATTACGCTCTTAATTCAAATAATTATATTAATCTGAATTAAATATTACAGACTAATATAATTAAATTTGTTACTTAAGTTCATCGTATGTGAATTTAATGTTAAATTTCATTAAATTAGTCCATCTAGTTGAGTTTTAAAACGCACCATTAGCTCAAGAGTCATGACAATGTACATGTGTCAAATAATATGGTACGTCAAGTGATCAAAATCAAGGACAAAATAAAAACATATCACATGCAAGTGAGGGCTATCCTAAGGTGTCCAGTTGGACATCATTCGTAAAAAAATTACGTTGTATATATATGTTAAATTCTACATTTAAAGGATATATATTTAAATTTGAACATCCTTAACAAAAGTTATGTTTTTGGTGTAGTGGCTGGTAATAGGTATTCATTTGAATTAAGGAGTTCCAAGTTTGATTCTCAAATGACACAACATTTTTTGTTTTATTTTGACAGACGCATACCATTATTCTTAGACACTCCACTATAATTGACTATCAAGTAAATGTAAGGATCAATCAAATGTTAGTTAAGTGTTCAAATGACATACGTCAACAAATTTATCACATAGTTTACGTGATAGATTTGATGACTTATATCAAATATTGTTGTCAAGTGTTTAAATAACAAACTTCAACAAATAAAATACAAATTTATCACATAATTTCTGTGATAAATTTGATGACTTAAAGTTAATCAATAAAATTGAAAATTAATATAAATTTTGTATTCGTCTCAAGCTCTCCGATGATGATAAATATAAAGAGTTCTTTCATACACATTTGCTTGTGGTTTGATCCAAGCAACAAATTCAATCCACCAATTAAAGAACATCCCTTGAGTTGACGATCGTGAGAAGAAAAATAAGAGAGGATTATATCTTTTGATTTAGGATAGTCAACAATTCTAATTTACTCAAACTATTGAAGTCAAATATTATTATTTATTACTCTCTCTGTCTCAATTTATTTGACTTAGTTTGACTTGACACAAAGTTAAAGAATTTTTTTTAAAAAAATTTGTGGTCTACTAAAAGTAGAAATGTGCAATTCTTTTTGAGACGCACTAAAAAATGAGTCATATAAATTGAGACAAAAATAATATTATTTTGATTGTCTTGAAATATTTTTTAGACGCAAAATTTTGTGTTACAACTGTCCTGAGCATACTTTAAATATCATTAAAATTTGAAGTAGGGTCAGAACTTAAAATGTATGAGTTCAAAAAAAAATATCTCTCTCTGTATGTATATATATAAAATTAAATATAGAAAATGTGATGTGACACCTCTCTAAGGCCACCATTAGCATTTATCTTTTTTTCGACATATTTTTCTATTTTTCTTATTTATATTCTATGTAAAAAGCTCAACAATCACTCATTGAATTCTCTTAATAATGTTTAATATATATCCTTAAAGTATTTTTCTTCCAATAAAGACCAATGAAATGTCACGTTCTTCCTTATTTAATTCACCATAAATGAGTAAATAATGGATAACTTATTCTGTAGGATAATGGAGAACTTAAAAGACATTTGGGGAGTTATATAATGTATATAATTGTACAAGTTAATTAACTTCAAATCCTTGCCAGTTATGCAGTTATGCAGTTATGCAAGGATATGCGTGAGCTATGAAAATTTATGATATCGTATGGTCTTCCACTCCTTCATCTGTACTTGTATAAGTTCATATCAATTAAAATCTTATTTAGCCTATCAAACAATATTATTCTCGAGTAAGATACTTCTTCTCACATGAAATTTACTTGAATGAACATCGAATATCGAATGAGATAACTAATTTAATTTAATGTATTTTTTATTGATATTTTCAATTTATATCGTAAAAAAGTTTAAAATAGATATTTGCATAAACACATTTGATGGATGACATTGGATTATCGAAGATTTCTGATTTTGGTTAATTCTCTCAATTAGTCAAACAAATAAGGTATTTCACATGTACACTACAATTCATTTTACTATCCAAGATTGTTAATTCATATGAAGCTATCGATTCTTGCACCCAAATAATTTCTCATATATCAAATCATAAGATCTTCTTATAGTTTTTATTTTTTGCATAACTAGACAAACACCACTTAGAACCTTTTTGAAACGATTTATTTTAAGTATTTTAAAGTCAAATAATTATTTATAGTAGATGAGCTACGTATAATTTGAAGACTTCAAAGGTTACTTCAGCTGAATATAAAAAATTAAAGTTATATCTCGGCATGTTACTTCTTTAGAAAAAGGAAATGGTGATACATGATTTTTATTCTGCAAATAATTCTTGGTGATATAGAATTATCATTTTCCTTCATTGCAAAAAAGTGAAAAATATATTTTTGTTATATATTATGCTTAAAATACATAAAATAAGTATTAAATGAACAATTATAAAAGAATAATAAAAGGTTTTATGTTATAAAGATTTAAAAAAATGATTCTTTACTATTGAATAAAAGCTTATATTTAGACTCTTCAATTTTTAAAAATAAGGTAAATAGAAATTAAAAAAAATGTTCACAAATGATAGAAATATCTATAATTACTAACCGCAAATAATATTTCTATATAAAATAAATGACTATTAAAGTGGAAGAGAAAAGTTAAGCAGGTATTTAGAATAATTATATTGGAGGATGGATAGTTAAGTTGGTTTATTTGGAATAACTATCACACTGAAAATGAAAAGTCAAGTAGGTATATATTTAGAGACTTTGTGCTACTTAAAATAAGCTAATGCAAAAATTATTGTTCAAAATTATATTAATTATTAAAAATAATATTTATTAATAGAAGTATATTTAGAGATATACTTATATTTATAGAAATAATATCATTTTATGATTATTATTTTTAATTAACTTAACTTAAGCAGTGATTCTAAAATGATGACTTGACATCTTTCTATGGCAAATATTCTTTTATTTTTTGGATAACTTTTTATCCAACTATTCTATTTATTTTTTTCTTTTCTTTTCTGATTTTTCTCTCATTTTTATTCGTTTATTAATAGGAAAACAGATTAAAAAGGGTAGATAATCAAAAGGAAAAGGAAAATTTTAAATTTGTCAAAATATTAATGTTGCGATGTGATAAGAAAAATTAAAGAGAAAATAAGACAAAAGTGCATATGAGATTCATCTATTAAATATATAAATAAAAACTTATTAAAATGATGAATAGAAGGAAATCAAGTTTTATTAAAAAAAATTCTTTATGTACTCTCTTTTAAGAAAAATAAAATTGCTATTTCACTTATAAAAATCAAGTATTTTAGAAGACTAAAAATACTTAATTGACGGAAATTTATGTATAAAGTTAAGAGTGAATAATAATCATTGGTTAAAATTTGAAAACTAAAAAAAAAATATCGAACAATCAAAATTTTATTTAGTCCGTGCTTCACTAGTATTTTAGAAACATTAATTAGTGATGGATTACATAAGAGTAATTAAGTGATGGTGTTAGTGACTAATTAAACCACTTAGCCTATAGATCAAATATTTTTTAAGCATTTCACACGTAACTCTTGCACCTTTACATATTAAGTAAAATTATATTTTCAGGTAATTGATGCATTTATGATGAATACTTATATGTTGTTGAAAATTTAATCTTGATTTCTTAACCAACATACAAGGTGCATAACACAATAGGTATTGTCTAACGAACGACGATTTCTTCATTTTCGAATAAACTCATTATCAACCCCTATATATAATTTTCTTACGTTATTGCACATGTTGATCCAAATCGGACATTTTAACTCTGTCAAAAAAACTATAAGAACCACATTTTTACTTCATGATTTTCCCATCCATTGAGAAAAAAATGACTAGTCACAAAGCTCATTGCTTAATTTTGCCATTTCCACTTCAAGGTCATATCAACCCAATGCTCCAATTCTCCAAACGTTTACAATCCAAACGTATCAAAATCACTATAGCACCCACGAAATCCTTCTTGAAAAATATGAATGAATTATCAACTTCTGTGTCAATCGACACCATATCTGATGGCTACAACGATGGTGGCATCTACCAAGCAGAAAATTTCTTAGCCTACACAACACGATTCAAAGAAGTTGGTTCGGATACTCTGGCTCAACTTATTCAAAAATTGGCAAATAGTGGATGTCCTGTAAATTGCATAGTATATGATCCATTCCTTCCTTGGGCTGTTGAAGTAGCAAAGAATTTTGGATTAATTAGTGCTGCATTTTTCACACAAAATTGTGCAGTGGATAATATTTATTACCATGTACATAAAGGGGTAATAAAACTTCCACCTACTCAAAATGATGAAGAAATATTAATTCCTGGATTTTCAAGTACAATTGAGGCATCAGATGTACCTACTTTTGTTATTAATCCTGAAGGAGAAAGAATACTTGAAATGTTAGTCAATCAATTTTCAAATCTTGACAAAGTGGATTGGGTCCTAATTAACAGCTTCTATGAGTTGGAGAAAGAGGTAACATATTTTTGTACCTCAGATTTTTTATTTTCTCCCGGTATAAAACGGATATACTTGTTAAAGAAGTAGTGACACCTTAAACTTCAATAACTAATTAAGCAAATTTAGAAGTCAACAACAAAATCACACAAATACTCGATTTTATTTGTAAGAAATTATATGTAGAAGATGGAAAATTTTGATGCAGAAATATAAACATCTCTATTTATAGCCAATGATTTAGTTGAATAGGTGCGAACTCACAGATCAAACTCATATGTTTAGAACATGCATGGTGTCTTTTCGGGAAGGAAATATCTCTTTGGAAGGAACATGTCCTTTTTGAAAATATTTAACGAATTAATTAATTAATAATTCTTAAATCAATTAATAAATAGTTCTACAAATTATTATTTTTTAGAAAAATGAGACTGATAAATAAATTTTATCTAAAATATTGTTAATCAATCATTTGCCGAAGCCGAGTGACGATGACAATGTGATAAAGACACATTTTTCTTAACCATTCCAGAGCTAAAGGAATTGTTTCCTAATTTAATGACAATTTTTCCCCTCTATTCTACATATGAGGGAAAAATGACTTTTCATTTTCCTTCACTTAGTTTCCCATATTTTTCAATTCATATTTCACAATTCGCGCCTTACTTAAACCCAACACAAAATATTCAAATATATATATTTACATGAAATCTTTTTCTGTTTTTATTGTTTGACATGTAGGTAATTGATTATATGTCCAAGATATATCCAATAAAGACAATTGGACCAACAATACCATCAATGTACTTAGACAAGAGACTACATGATGACAAAGAGTATGGTCTTAGTGTCTTCAAGCCAATGACAAATGAATGCCTAAATTGGTTAAATCATCAACCAATTAACTCAGTGGTGTATGTATCATTTGGAAGTATAACCAACTTAGAAGCTGAGCAAATGTTAGAATTGGCATGGGGTTTGAAGAATAGCAACAACAACTTCTTATGGGTAGTTAGGTCTACTGAAGAAGCCAAACTTCCCAAGAACTTTTTAGAGGAACTAAAGTTGACAAGTGGCAATAATAAAGGCTTAGTGGTGTCATGGTGTCCACAATTACAAGTGTTGGAACATGAATCAATTGGGTGTTTTCTGACGCACTGTGGGTGGAATTCGACTCTGGAAGCAATTAGTTTGGGAGTGCCAATGGTGACAATGCCACAATGGACAGATCAACCAACAAATGCAAAGCTTGTGAAAGATGTTTGGGAGATGGGAGTTAGAGCCAAACAAGATGACAAAGGGATAGTTAGAAGAGAAGTTATAGAAGAATGTATAAAACTAGTGATGGAAGAAGAAAAAGGAAAAGTGATTAGGGAAAATGCCAAGAAATGGAGAGAATTGGCTAGAAATGTTGTAGATGAAGGTGGAAGTTCAGATAAAAACATTGAAGAATTTATTTCCAAGTTAGTGACAATTTCCTAAGTAAGAAAACAAAAAGTAGCAAAGTGGCTGATAATATTGATATAAGTCATGTAATGTTGATATTATTGATGACATGTAATTCCAAACCTTTATTACTTTATTAGTTCATCTTTTTTGATAACTCCAGATAACTGTCTAATAACTTGAAAACAAGACAGATTACATGCTACAACATGTTAAACTACAATAAAAGTATAAAAACTTGTTAAATTGTCTGTATATACAAGTTGAACAATAAATGTTTTTAGCTTGTTTCTACAACTTAAGAGCTTGAGTTGTTTAATTTACCAAATATATTTGCTAAGTAATAATAAGTTATTTGACTAAACACTAATTTCCTAGTTTTTCTCAAATATATATATGGCCAAACGGAACCGCATCTTTTCTAGTAAAATAGAGAACTAACACTTTCTATTAAAATTATTGATGTTAATGAGTTAAAAAATAATAATTTCTTCATCGTCCATCTCTAAAATTGTTTGCGTTTGTGGATCAGACCTAAAGAATGAAATGTGGTACTCTAACATTACCTCGTTCAAATCCTATCATATATTGCAATATGACAAATAAAAAAAATATAAATAAAGATTCTCATTATTTTAAATTTACAAAAAATATGTTAAATTTTATGTAAGTAGATTGGTTAGACATTTAGACCTAATAAATACAACAAATTAATTAAAAAAAGTGCAAAGATATCAATAATCAAAACAAAATAAGTTTCATAAGTGTTGAATTCATCTACTTGAAGAAGATAGTTGTCAATAGATAGATTAATAGATAATTAATTAACTAAACATATATATAAAAACTTATCAGCATTAAAGTATTTGTGCCAATTTTTTCATGAACGCTCAATAATGTGTTTTTTTTTTTTTTTTTTGCATATTATTTCTTTTTCCTGAGCAGTAGAATATATGTGTAGGCCCAACTATTGCAATCTACTTGAAACCTCATATACCCACTAAACCACAATAAACACCCAACAATTTTTAAATAAAATTTTAGTAATTATTGTGTAAATACTTTAACCAATTCCTCTTCGAACGAATAGAACATTTGAGATATACATAACACATATGACAACTTTTAATTCTTCACTTCAATGAATAATCATTGTTAATCATGTACATATGACGACTTTTAATTCTTCACTTCAAATAATCATTGTTAATTATGTATTTATGATGACTTTTAATTCTTCACTTTAATGAATAATCATTGTTAATTATGTATATTAACTTGTGAACACCCTAACAAAATTGACTAATAGCTCAGTGTTTAAGGAATGTGTCACGATCCAAAAATAGATGTGATGACATTCGTTTTATCCCACAAGACAAGTCAGGCTAAAACTCAAATATCACAAACTAAGCGGAAGTAAGACATATTGAAATCTCAAATATATTATAAGTGCGGATAGCTAAGTCAACTCAATAAAACCCCAAAAACCTAGTTATCACGTGTACAAGCCTCTAAAGTATTACAATTGATTCAAAAGAAAAAACACAAGTCTCAAATGACATTGTTTCTAGAATAGAACAAGATCATAAATAGGAGTAAGAAGGTCCGCTAAGATGACAAACAATTACCTCACAAATCTCCAAGAAGCCTTGGAAAAGAAGAAAGAGAAAGTATCACGAAGATTCGGGCTCATAACCTACAAAAATGTAGAAGCAAGGGGTGAATACCAAACCACGCGGTACTCAACGAGTAACCTTCTAAACACAAGCTAAGGGAATAGAATACGGGTACTCCTTACATCCCATCCAAGCCTCCACAATCACAACCTGCATAAAACCAGCCCAACCTAACAGTTCACAGTTTACATAACACACAGCTCAACAACAACACTCTAACAATTATATATCCTCAACAACAAACTCAATATTCATCGATCACAACTTCCACAGAAAGACACTCACAAGATCAGCAACACATAAGATCAAGTTTATCAATAATAAAGATGTGCAATTCAATGAAATGCAATGTCAAGTATAATAATGCATGTCTGACCTAACGATACACACCCGCTGTCTCTCAGTACGGGACCCATAGAGGACATATATGTCCATGCATCCATTGCGGCGTGCGACACGACCCTCGATAATCAAATCTGTAGCGGCGTGCGACACGTCCCTCGATAATAGTATATGTTGCGACGTGCGACACGTCCCTCGAATCATAGTAACCGTCGTGGCACACTACACGTCCCTCGAAATGATACATCCTCCTCAATTCACATAACACTTATCACAACCATGTCTCATAACCAATGCAAATTACATGTTCACACAAATAATGAGGAGATGACCATTTTCATAACAATGCACAATTCACAACACATGATACATCATCAAAAATGAATCAATAAGCCTTCTAAAACCATTCTCAACACATCACACACCAATAATTAATCACATTGCCTTTTATGCACAATCACAACAACACAATTGTGATACAACATCAACAATGAATCAATAAGCCTTTCAAACCATTCTCAACACATCATACACCAATAATTAACCACATAGCCTTTTATTATCCCTTTTTCGTCATTAGAATTATTCAATATAGACAAGTCAACACATCACCAAGTCACATTACTCCCCAACACATACCACAAGGAAATACACGATTCTATGCACTTAATACAAGGGTTTAGAAATCCACTTGCCTTAATCGATCAAGAATTCACTCCGGGACTTGAGTTTTCCCCTTTCGTTGAACTCTAAACTCAAAGCAATCTATTCACATTAATAATCACAATAAGATTTCGAAACTAACAACACTCATATTACTATGTGTCTAGTTTAGACCCAAAAACTCACCCAACTCTATAATCAAGTTCCTAAGTTTCAAGCATAGGATTAAGTCTCAATTTCTCCAATATCACGACTCTAATGATATTCATATAGTTTATACCCTCATATTTAATTACATAAATTAATGTATCAAGTTAGGATAATTATATGATTAATGTGATGATTAAAAGATATGTTTGAAAAAAAAAAAACAGTACGCTAATAATGATGACCGTAAACTAACGTCACTTGCAGGTGCATCAATTCAATTCTAATGTAAATTATTATTATTATATATTATAGAAAAATCTCTTTGGCCAGAAAATTTGGTTAGAAATGATATTTTACCTATGCTATTTTACTTTTTAAATATTTTTACCTTTTTAACTTTAATACCTTTTAATTAAAAAATGGAAAAAAACTTAATTTATTTTAAAATTAAAAAAATATGATACACTTTTTAAATTTTTGACCAAATTCTAATCAAATTTTCTGATCATTTAATATTACCCTCGATATATATATTACTTTACTTTACTTTACTTTACTTTACTCCTATATAGAAATGGGACTTGATGGGACAAACACAGCATCCCATTATTGTACAAAAAGCAATTAAAAGTGTACAATGAAAATTTTCCCTTTCTGGCCCAATTCAATTGACTGTTAAACACGTGGAGGGTCTCATTTTCAAAAAAAATAGGTCAAAGTTCCTTCTCTCTCTTACTTTTTAACTTTTTCCCTTTATTTTAACTTTTCCACTTTTTTGTTTTGTTTTTAACCATTATTTCTAAATTTTATTATTTTCCTTATCTTTAAATAATTTTAAAAGTATAAAATTTAGCCTAATTCATCATACTCCTAACATTTGCTATTATTTTTCTTATCCTATATTAGTTATATAAATTACTAAAAATAATTATTAAAATTATTTATCGATTAACAAAATTAAACTATCATTTTTTAAATTTTCATTACCCTAGCAATTATTTGTTTTAAAGTATAAACAAAATTTGTAAAGTTATAAAAAAAAAAATCTTAAAGAGTAAATTAGTAAATTATCACTTTTATTAATAATTTCTTAAAGAATGTATAAAAAAAAGTAAAATAACTAATACGAAAAGAGTATAAAATCAATTTTTTTTCTCTTCTCAATAGTTTCATAATTTTCTAATTTCATAAACACTTAAATGTATCTAATATTCTCCAACAAGAAAATATAACAGAAAGACCATCCGTAATCTTCACAAATAATTACATAAGTTTTGTTTCTATTTTCATGTAATCCAAAATCGAAAATCATCCATTAACTCCTACATACATACATACTCTCTCAATTTATATGATATATGTTTATTCTTGAAATTCAAGCTATGTGAAATTTAATTGATATTTTTTTTAAAATAAATTATTATTATATTAACATGATAAGAATTGCAACTTATAGTGTTTGTTCAAAAATATAACCTTCTCACTAAGTTGCAATTCAACCTAAAATATTATTAGTTGCAATTCTTGTCATGTTAATATTATAAAAAATATTTTATAGCTTGAATTTCGAGAACAAAAAATAATAAATTAATAGAGAGAATAAATAGAAAAAATAATTAATTAAACTAAAGTTAAAATTACGTTAAGGGTTAAAAGAAGACTAAAAAAAGAAGACAATGTGTGATAGAAAAAGAAAAGTAAGAGAAAAGATTAAAATTTAAGGAGAGAAAAAGTAAGAAATTCAAATAGGTAAAAAGTAGCCAGTGGATCCCAGAATATACAAATGGCAACCAAAGAGGCCCTCATACAACTGACAATAAGTGTGCCTGGTACAAAATAAATTTTTCTTTATATCTGCATTTCAACATCAGAATTTCAAAGGTCTAAAGACCATCAGAATATTTTACTCTTATTTAGAAATGACAGTTAAAAGGACTAACACTACATTAAATTAGTTGTACAACGTGCAAAGAATTTTCTACATTAACTTTTAACTTAATTAAATTAGTTGTACAGCGTGCAAAAAGAATTGTACATTAACTTTTGAATAAATAGAAGTATTATATGTCGCCAGCTGTCTGATCATTCACTATATTGAAGACATGTGTACTACCTTTTATTACTCATACATATATATACAGTTACCAGACACAATAGCTCCAAATATATATTACTTTAACTGTCTCAATTTAAAGATTTTGATTAGAAGTGAGACTTTAGAGGACGATCACGGCACTACCAAGTTGTACACAAAGCATTTCAAATTGTACTATAAAATTAATTGTGGCTCATTAATTGTACACGTGTCTTTCTACATATACAACAACCCACATGAATAATTACTTTTCTGACTTTTTTTCCTCAGTTTCTCTCTCTATATATTCGTTTTTTTCTCTTTTTTCCTACTTTCCATTCTCCCCTTTTACTCTCTTTAGTTTATCTTTGATCTTAAATTTTTCATACATTTTAAAATATTTTGAATTATTAATTATTATGAATTATAA
>NW_006239164.1:476954-478054 GCF_000226075.1 Solanum tuberosum
CATTTAAAAAAAATTGAAGATACCATACGCAAATTTATGTTCAAACTTAAACTATTTGATTCTCGAGAAATAAAAAGTGTCACATAAAATGGGACAGACGAAGGATAACTCTCAATTAAATTTATTTCACTTTTTATTTTTCATTTTTAACATAATTTTTCAAGTCGGATTTCTAGGAATTCTATTGTAGACCCATTTAAATTTTACCTTTTTGTTTTAAATTAGAGAACTTGGCTGCAATTCGCGCGAGCATTAAAATTAAATTTTTTTGATTAATTTTATATTTACTCTATTGTTTAATCGTAATATTATTATTTGTCTTAATAATATGAAGATTGTGAAAAAAAAATAAAGCTTCACAAATTTTACATCTATTAAATGAGGAAGAATATATTTTTTATCAAATAAGTTAAAATATATTTGCTAATAACAAATTCTTCCATTGCATGAAGTTGATCCTTTAATATATAATATATATTCCGGTGTACCATTCTCCTTAAATGTCTAAGAAATATCTCATAATGTCAAATAACACTGTAATACTCCCTCTGTCCCTAATTACTTGTTTACTTTTCCTTTTATAGTTGTCTCTAATTACTTGTCCATTTTGACAAATCAAGAAAGAATATTTTTTTACCTATTATACCCTCAATTAAATGACTAATTACTTTGAAAATTACATAACGTTTCATCTACTTCATAATTAATAGGGGTAAAATGATAAACTCACTATGTCATTAATTGATTTCTTAATAAATGTGTCAATTTAAAAGTAGACAAGTAATTAGAGACAGAGGGAGTATTACAGTGTTATTTGACATTATGAGATATTTCTTAGACATTTAAGGAGAATGGTACACCGGAATATATATTATATATTAAAGGATCAACTTCATGCAATGGAAGAATTTGTTATTAGCAAATATATTTTAACTTATTTGATAAAAAATATATTCTTCCTCATTTAATAGATGTAAAATTTGTGAAGCTTTATTTTTTTCACAATCTTCATATTATTAAGACAAATAATAATATTACGATTAAACAACAAAGTAAATATAAAATTAATCAAAAAGATTTAATTTAAAGGATCGCGTGAA
>NW_006239164.1:478093-485934 GCF_000226075.1 Solanum tuberosum
TATATTGAATGTAATTATAATAAAACATGTTGTATTTAGTATGACAAAAGAATTCAAAAATTTTAAAAATTAAATAAATAGTAATCCTAACTTCTAAGAAATGTCACAAATATATATATATATATATATATATATATATATATATATATATATATATATATATATATATATATATATATATATATATATATATATATATATATATATATATATATATATATATATATATATATATATATATATATATATATATATATATATATATATATATATATATATATATATATATATATATATATATATATATATATATATATATATATATATATATATATATATATATATATATATATATATATATATATATATATATATATATATATATATATATATATATATATATATATATATATATATATATATATATATATATATATATATATATATATATATATATATATATATATATATATATATATATATATATATATATATATATATATATATATATATATATATATATATATATATATATATATATATATATATATATATATATATATATATATATATATATATATATATATATATATATATATATCTAAGAAAATGATATAAATTACATTAATGATGAAATGAAGATTAAGAAAAGAAGTAAAACAAATTAATAATAATATTGATGATGATAGGAGTTAAATAAATCATTTTTTATATTTTGTAAATTTTCAATATAAATTTTTCAGTCTTTTAAAATTAGAAAATGCTAAAAAAATAAAATTAAAACTAAAAATCGAGGCAACAATTATTTTAAGGAAAAAATAACAAAAAATGTCAGAAACATTGATCAGAATAAATAAGTATCTATTGCTAAGAAGGTGTCACCCCACATTTTCTATTTTAGCTTTATTATTACATGTAGATAGAAACTTTAAGATGAAGAATGATCCAAAAATTTTAAAAATAACAAATCAATTATGTAAAAATACATGTGTAATTCTTATAAAGTTATAATAACTAATTTCTTCAAATAAATAATTAAATGAAAGAAAAAAAAGTAATTAAGAAAATAATATAAATAACACTAATTATGAGATTAATAGCATTGATGAGGAAAGGAACTAAATATGATCATCTTTTTAAATTCTTTTTTAAGAAAATATATATAAACTTTAATTAAAGATAAATAAGAAAAAAACCTTTAATTAAACATACAAAAAATCAAGACAAAATCAAAGAAGAAAGAAATTAGAAGAATAATGACATTGAAATAAATAATATCTAATTTTCTGTCTTTTCAAATCACAAAATAAATTTTTGCTTGTTCTCCTCCTAATTTGATACGAATTCCATAAATAGAATGATTTTTTCTCCAAATAATTTTTCTTACCCTTTGAAACACTAATCAGGCTTCTTATAAATTTCTCAATCACAATGAATTTTCTCTCCTTGTAGGAGGAATAAACATTTTTTCAAAAAGTCTTTTATTTTGAAAAGAATTTTTTGTTACATAATCTCTTTCTTTACATCAATGTCTTCACAAGAATCATGAGATATTCTCTCTTTCTCTTTTGTTAAAAAAGTCACATCACCTACAAATTTGATGAACATCTTAGCGACAGAAATTGATACCATATATTAATCATCATCGTCAGAAGAAGAAGTGCCAAAGTGAAGAAATTTGTTCTTATTTGTTACAAATGCTCAACTATTTTATTTTATTTTATAGGCTAAATAATTATAAACAGTTATGAAAAATGAATAGTTTTTATCTTTTCATCTTCCATTTCCATTTACTTAAATCTATATTAGTGTAATGGATGTTATAAAGGGCATAATTAATTGGGTATGACATAAATACTATTTTTTTTAAATACAAATAAAATATACAAAACAAAGATTAAATGTCAAAAAAAGGAGAAAAAAGATGAATAGAAATACTGGCCATAGAGAGATGCCCATGCCCTTAGATGTTATTTTATTAGTTTATCTAGCATCGACATTTTTACTTTATATATACATATATAGGTTCATGCCCTTAGATGTTATTTTATTACTTTAGCTGGCATCGACATTTTTGTAAATCTGATATCTACTTTGGAACATTTTATAATGTGGCATAGGCTGACAATTGAGATCATAAATTTAAAATAATAAAATTTAAAATAATAAAATTTAACCGCTTTTTAAAAAAAATAATCATATAACTAATTTGATTTACACTCCAAAATTCATAGGTGTCACATAATTTACACATTAATTCTTCATTACTTAATATATGTAATTATATCAATGACATATAAATTGAAATTAAAAAATACATATTTTATTTGAAAATCACGTAATAGTACTATAAGGTATAATAATTAACAACTTAACATATTTTAAAATTTTAGTTGACTCTCCAAATTCCATATGTGTCATGTAATTGAGATAGAGAGAAACATATATTGGTTTAAAATAAATAAAAATATTATAAATTATAATAATTAACAACCTCAAATTTATAAAAAAAATCCTTTAAAAAAATTTAGTTGGCTCTCCAAATTCAATCGGTATTACAATAATTAAAACATAGAAATTAACATAGATTGGACTCCTGCTGACATTTATGTTTCCTTTTTCTAAATTTTCTCTTTTATACTTTATATAAATAATTTTTTTTATGTAAAAAGTATTATAAATCATAATAATTAATAGCTTAAAATATTTGAAAACATATAAAAAGTTTTTGTTAACTTTCAAAATTTCATCTATACCACATAAATTGAGAGAGATATAGATATATAGATATTTTAAGTTGCTAATTATTGTGAGTTATAGTACATTTTATGTAATTTTCATATATATTACTCGCTTTGTCCTGATTTGTGTGATACAAATGAAATTTCAAAAGTCAATGAATTTTTTATAAGTTTTTTTTTATATTAACTTGTTAAGTATTGTGATTTATAATATATTTACGTAAAACATACTCTAAATAAAAAAAAATTAGCAACTTAAAATATATAAAAACATACTAAAAAATTGATCAACTTCAAATTTCATATGCATGTATCACATAAATTGAAATTAAAACAGAAACAGTAACATATATTGGGCCCCGTGCTGGCACGGGTCCCATATCTAGTATATATATATGTGTTGCAATTAAGCTTTACATGTGAAGAGCAATTAATGCATTCATATGTAAAATTGCTAGTTTCAATTGAAATTACCTTACATGAGCAGTTCGTCATCCTCTGATCTGTTCACGCCGCACGTAGATTAATTTTTGCATCCTCTTTCTTTTCTAAATTAATTATTTATTAAAAAGTGACAAATTCACTATCTTATTTTAATATATATGGACCAAATAATATAGAGTTTTAACTAAATTATGAACTTAGCCCATTAGCCATCAACTAAAATTAATTATTTAAAATAGCCCGTCAACTAAACAATTATAATTAACAAATAGCTCAAAAATTTCCAAATATGATTTTTTGCATCATTACAGAATGAGCGGTGAAAATGTCTTTCACAGTAGTGTTGTAGGTGAACCCCACTACCAACAAAAGTTTATTTTAAAAAAAAAAAAACAAGAAAAAAAAACATGTTTTGCAAAAAAAATTCTTCCATATTTAATACGAATAAAAAATGAGTTGATCGTGCTATAGAAGTGTAACACCCCGCTACTAGAAAGACTTGGAATTAGAAAGAAACTGTTTTTGGAAATAATCAAATTTGTAAAGTTTGACAAAGTTAAGTTAAGTATGAGTTTTGAGTCAACTTCAAACGACCATAACTCCTAGATCATGATGAGTTAGGTGTTCAACAAGATACCGTAGGAAATATAATTGAATTATCTTTCCAACGCCGCCGAGTTTGCGCGATTTAGAGTTCGTAAGAGGGAGATATGCCCATTTGAAGTTGAGTTGTCTAGACAAGGAAAGTCAAAATCGGATTTTTGAAGGGTACTATGGTCTTTTCACTACCCAAATTAATTTATTTCGTTTTTGATAATTACTTAGGGGTCTAAACTGAATTGGGTCAGTTTACACACTCAAAGATTTCACGCTAGGGTTTAGAGAGAAGAACTCAAGAGAAAAGAGAAGAGGAAAGTCAAGATTCGTCGTCTTCGTGAGAAATTGATTACGGATTTCATCAAGGATCTGATCCTACGAGGTATGTAAGACTTTCATAACGTTGAATTTGTTCACCCACGTGCCAAACATGTGTATTCCAGTGTGAAGTCGTCCTAAAAAGATTGAAAGTTTGAATGTTCTTGATGTGTGTTCTTGAATTGCTTTCGTTCTTGAATTTAGGTTGAGATTGAGGAGTTTCTTGAGGTTATATTGTTGTTTCCTTGAGTTGTTTGAGTTAGATTCTTGTGTACATATATTGGGTATCTGAATCTAAAGAGAAATTGAGAAAAAGAATCCAATTTAGGCGAATTGAGGTTAGAAAATGAAGAAGGAACAAGTCGAGCAAATCTGGGTACCAGGTCCGCGACGTTCCTCAGGATTGGAAAATTTTATCCCGCGTCGTGGAGCGGTCACAGACCGTTCTGCCTCAAAATTCATTTCGCGACCAAATAATTAAATGCATCTCCGCGCCGCGGACTTGCTTCCAGGCAGTGATTTCTTGATTATTTCTCATGTTTAACTATCTAAAAACACTCCTAAACATCATGAGATCTTTCCTATCACAATTCACAATCCTTGAATCCATAAATTCAAATTCAAGGAAAGTTAAGAGCCAAGTCAAGAGAAGTTCATAGAGTCTTCCAAAAGTCTTTTACAAATGTTTTAACTTTGTTTTAAGACTTGAGTTTTGAGTTGAGTAAAGAGTAAAGATTGATGTTCATTTCTTCAAAAGAGTATATCAGGACTCTGTATTCCCAAAGAGTAAAATGTTTTCACATTTAAACAAGAAAGGAAACTAAGATTTCCAAAAGAGTCTTTGAGCTAGTTTTCAGTAAAGAGTAAATGTTTTCACAATTAAGCAAGAGAGGAAACACTGATTTCCAAGAGAGCCTTCGGGCTAGTTTTTGAGTAATTATCTCAAACCATAGAGCTAGTATCATATTTTGGGAGTAGTATTGAGCACCGATATGGGGGAGAGTTCAGACAACTCCCAGCCCCCATAAACCATGTAGCCATCATGGGTAGAAAAAGGGTCATACTTTTTAGATGATTCCTTAGTGCTTTTTAGCATAGACTAGTGGATCCACTTAGTAGTCAGGTTCTATACCCTCGGCTAGGTATAGGATGGCCCTGGCAGCATGAGGCAAAAACGATGTATTATCACAATAGCTCTTAAGTGATGGTTGTCGGTTAGAGAAACTCCCACACAATATTTTGTATTCTTATATACACAACAATATTTTGTATTCTTATATACACAGAGATAATTGTATTTTTATATACATTCAGAATTTATATTGTAACTTTTCATACATACAGAGTTACTATTGTATTTTTAAATACATAGAGTTGTTATCCATGTTTTAAAAGTTTTTCTTTATATTGCATTTATTTTATTACTTATATTGATATGAGTTAAGCAGAGTTGAGTTGAGCCCATGTATGTTCTTTCAGTTCCTTTCAAGCTTATGTCTTGTTTTAGTGCTCCCCTCGCATGCTCGTACATTCAATGTACTGATGCCAGTTGGCCTGCATCTTTTAATGATGCAGATTCAGGTAACCAGGATCAGCTAGGGGTGGGCGTTCGGTTTTTTGGTTCGGTTTTATCAAAATTCGATTCGGTTCTTCGATTTTTGGTTTTAGAAAAGTGTGCACCGTATATTAAATCAAACTAATTCGGTTCGGTTTAGTTCGGTGTTTTTGAATTGGTTTTCAGTGAGAATGAAAAATAAAATAAGAATAAAGTATAAGATACTTAGAAATTTAAAATTATGTTAAGGAATGATGTGTATCACCGTGGAACACTTATTGTGCTAACTAAAACACTATATTTTTCTTTATCAAGAACATTGTGCCTCCAACTATTTCTCGAGAAAAACAAGTACGAAGACGGTTCCTTTACATAATGTATATTGGTAGAAATAAGTTTGAAATTCTCTTGGAAATTAATTTTTGAAGTTAACTATTGAATTGTTACTTTGATTTGTTCATGAATGATTTAATTGTTAGTTGAATTTTTAATTTTTATTTAAGAGAATACCCACATATATATATATATAAATTGATTTTTATTTTTTTTTAAATAAAAATTCGGTTCTTCGGTGCACCGAAGTTTTGAGACCCTTACACCGAACCGAACTTCCAAAAAAAAACACCGACACCAAGCTGAAAAATCAAAGAACCGAAACCGAAGAACCGAATTAATTCAGTTTGGTTCGGTTTTTCGGTATTTATGCCCACCCCTAGGATCAACATCCAGCGCATTGTTGATCCAGTTGAGATTTAGAGTTGTTGTGAGCCTCCTTGCTTCCGGAGGATTCCCTTTTTCATTACTTTATCAATTTAGTTCATTAGGATGTCGTGGGTCTTGTCCCGACGTCCATCTCAATTGTTAGAGGCTTCATAGACAGTAGTTGATGTTAGTTCTTGAGTCTTTCCATTTCCTGTTTTAATGATTGAGAGTTGAGTGTCATTTTGGCTAGTGAATGTTCTTTATACGTTCTAAGTTATTTATTGAGTAGTTCAATTTACTTTTTTGAAAGTATTTTATCATGAGTAAGTCTTCCGCTAAGAGTTAAGTCAGGCCAAGGGTTCGCTTGGGGCCAATAGTGGTTCTCGAGTGCCAGTCCCGTCCAGGGTGTAGGCTCGGAGTGTGACAAGAAGTTTCATTGACGCAGTTAAATATTTTAAAGCTTTGAATTTCAAAATTAAATTTTATAAAAATATTATTTATTTAAATTGATTGTTGCAAACCGTTGAGAATATCCCTTAGAGTATAAATGAAAAAATTGAGAAAATTTTATTATTAAAATTAGAATTGATTTTGATTGATATTCTAGGTTGAAATTCGAAAAGGGAGAAAAAGAATATATTATGTATTTTATATGTCAAGTGAGTACGTTATCTATATGTCCAATTATATGATTTTACCGAATTTGTGTATATTTCTATTATATAGAAATGTGAAGACGACCATGACGACCAATGGCAATTCCGAAAATTTAAGATGATTGAAGGGCAGAATAGTAATTATTCCTTATCTATTAGAATGGATTTCTAGAAGGACATGGACCTTTCTTTTCCATTCCTAATCAGCAAGAGTCTCTTTCTTTCGTTGACCAAAAAATAAATTAAAAAGATCTTTTCAAATTTCATTTTTTCCAGAAGTAATACAAGGTATGACTTTTCTTTCATCAATTTTCATTTTCAATAGTAATACAAGATATGTTTTTTCTTTCAAATTTCTCAAATGCTTTCTTCTTCATTCAATTTAAGGTTGTTGTTCAAGACCATATGAACATGTCCCTCAATTCGAATATCACACTGTAGTTATAATCAATATCCATAAAAATGTCTACATCAACTCACCCAATTTTCTTAGAATCTTGTGTTCTCTCTTTCAATTACTCTGTAGTTTTGTTCCCAAATATAATGAAGGGTGTGAATTTGATGAAAATATTTTGTAGGAAATAATAAATGGACAAACATTTTCATAATTTTGGAGGAAAAAATATAGTTAAAGATCGAGGGATAGGAATATAAGAGAGAGAAGAAATTGTTTGGAGTTGCAAGGAAAGTGAGTGGGCTTGTTTCATAAAAAAATCTCATCTACACTAATCCACATAATTTTTCTTACCTTGTTAACCATTTTTTCAAAAATCTAACCTTACATTGATATTTCATCAAGAAAGTAAAATTAGATGCAAAGAAGAAACA
>NW_006239164.1:486547-486865 GCF_000226075.1 Solanum tuberosum
ACGATATGTAATGATCTATGTATTAAAATATCATGCTAATTTAGCATTTAATTCTAAATAAAAAATTTTAAAACAGAGAAAATGCATTTATGTTCTCAGATTGTTTGAAATTTTTTCACTAAACTGATAAAAATAACAAAAATACTTGTTCCTATAAGTTATTGTGCATGAAAAAAGAGAACCAAAAACACATTTATATCATGCTAAAAAAATTATGTTCATTAAGACAAATTATGCATATGTAGAACTTCATGTAATAGTGAGACATGCTTCTTAGCTCTAATTTTTATGTATGAGTGATAAATAAAAAATATTAAT
>NW_006239164.1:489289-491666 GCF_000226075.1 Solanum tuberosum
AAATTTTATATTTTTTTTTTATTTTGGTTTTGGGGGGGGGGGGGATTGGGGGTGGTTTGGTGTAGGGATAAAAATATATTTGAAATTTAAAAAATAAGAAAATTAAATATTCTTCTTTTTGAATGGTGAGTGTCAGGGTATGGGTAGAGTAAGAAAAAAAAATTAAAAGATGAAGTAGAGTTTTGAAAAATGTTTTCCCTCAATTTTGGATAGAAAATCTTTTTCCTTAAATTAGAGGAAAATGAGTTGATTTAGAAAATATTTTCCTTCATACCAAACCACCCTAAATGATAAAAATTAATTCGCATGAATAGGCTGGAGAAAATGGCAAAATGACCTCCCAATCTATTATCAGATTACCAACTACACATCTATTTTTCGCGGGGTACTATTACCCTTGACTACTTTAAAATAGAATAAATAACCCCTGAAGTGTTGAGTTAGCATAAAAAGTGTATTTCACTCTCTTTGAGAGAGTGAGTTGCTTACTTTTCTTTAATTTCCATTTTTTTTTTAATTTTCTTTTTTCTTTCTTCTTATTTATCTATATAACTATACCTTTTTCACCATTATCATTTTTGAAACTTTTTCAATGGGTGTTTGGTATAAAAATTATCAACAACTAATGCATTTTATGAATAAATATTTTTTTAATAGACTTATTTAGAACATATCTAACAAATTAATTTATTTTTAAAAAAAAAACATACCAATTAATTTTTATTTTTTTTAAAGTTATGGACTCAAGAGTAACAAAATCAAAGTGAAGTAATTGTTTGTTTAAAAAATATTTTCAAACTTATTAAAAGGAACTAAAACAAAACAATTTATTCTACATTTTTAAAGAAGGATTTTACATGTTCTCCTAAAACCCATGAAGAATCAAAATCAAAAACTCAAATTATAAATTAATCATGAAAACTTTAGAAGGAGAAAGAAGAAAGAATAAAGAATGGGGAAGAGAGAGAGGTTTCTCAAATTGGTGTCACAAATTGGTCTCAAAATGGTCTTCTCATCCATGATGATTTTGAGCTGTCGACGGAATCTTCAGGGATTGAATTTGATCTCGAATGCTCATGATCCATTTAATGTGTATCTGAAATTGTCTAAGGAAGAAAATCGAACGAAATGTAAAAATCTGAAAAATTGTTGAATTGGTTGAATGAAAGATTTGATTAGGACCGCTATCTTCTAGGCTCTAGAGATTCGGAGTAGTTGAAAAGGTGACTTAAATTTTTGTTTTTATAAATTGTTAGAGATATAAAAATTTATTGAGGTAAAAAATGGTGTTTATTATAGTTAGGGTTTAAGATATGATTGGGGAAGAAAGGAAGAGGAAGGAGGTGAACTTTTTTTTAATTTTTTTTTATTAAATGGTGAAATACATGTGTCAACTGCATGTATTTCACCACAAGTCACATGTCTGGTAATGACATTTCAGGGAGGAAATAATTCTACTTTAAAATAGCTCAGGGGGTAGTAGGACACCTATAAAGTATAGGTGTGTAGTTGGAAATCCGGTAATAGATTGAGGGGTCATTTGGTCATTTTCTCAATAGGCTGACAACTAACTATTCTACCCTATAATTCACAATGAACTTTTGATTTAGTTTAAATGATAAAAAATAATTCGCATAAAGTGTTTCTAAAAAGAGCAGTGTAGGATAAAATAATCATATCAACTATATATACATATATATATATATATATGTATATATAGTTTGGAATCAATTTTAATTTATTGATCTACGTTACTTTCAAACTACATCTAGACTATCGTTCAACCACACCTAGACTACCATTCAAACACATTTTGTTATCTTCTCTAGGTCAATCGATTTTATTATTTTTATAGTTATTAACAATTTACTTTTAATTTTAAAATTTTTTTATATAAAAAAAAGAAGTTACACACAAGAAATATAAAAATAAGATATAAGAGATCTGCAAAAAAAATACTAATCATTCTCTTCTACCCTCAAATTGTAAGTGGTGATAGCAAATTATTTTCTTCTTTTCAATACCTATTTAGACAACATAGATTAAGTTAATGTAATAATTAATTTATATTTGAGTAAAATTATAACAAGAAGCCGTCTTAGCTCAGTGATAGAGCGCATGACTTTTAATCACGTGGTCGTGGGTTCGATCCCCACAGGCGGCGCATTGTGGCGTTTTTGTTTCCTATGCACATTTCCCCCCCTAAATAAGATGATATAAGTTGGTTCAATTTGTTTTGCAATACTTAAAAAAAATCATTTGTTTCTTGTTTCAATCACCATCTAATACAATCTTAGGGACACCGCCCTTTACAACATAGTCTTGGAAATAGAAAATAGTCTAGAGCTGTCAATATGGGCTAGCCCACCCCATTCGG
>NW_006239164.1:491766-491872 GCF_000226075.1 Solanum tuberosum
TTACTTGAAAGGAGAAGTATACCTCAACGACCAGAACTACACTTATAAGAAAACTAGATAAGGGTGCCCGTGCAAGGCACGGGCAATATTAATTAGCCCTACGTGG
>NW_006239164.1:491990-492592 GCF_000226075.1 Solanum tuberosum
AGTATGAAGTATGATGATGATATATAGTAAGTTGGTAGTCCAAGGGAACCACGACTTATATAGTATGATAGGATCTCTTTTAAGGAAGGAAATGACGGGAATACCCTTGGTAGTCCAAGGGAACCACCACTTATATAGTATGAAATGACGGGAATACCCTTGGTAGTCCAAGGGAACCACCACTTATATAGTATGAAATGACGGGAATACCCTTGGTAGTCCAAGGGAACCACCACTTATATAGTATGAAATGACGGGAATACCCTTGGTAGTCCAAGGGAACCACCACTTATATAGTATGAAATGACGGGAATACCCTTGGTAGTCCAAGGGAACCACCACTTATATAGTATGAAATGACGGGAATACCCTTGGTAGTCCAAGGGAACCACCACTTATATAGTATGAAATGACGGGAATACCCTTGGTAGTCCAAGGGAACCACCACTTATATAGTATGGATATGATGAAGAAAGAAATATTAATTAGCCCTACGTTGCCATTTTTGATAGGTTTGATAGTATTGGTAGGAGCTCTTTTAAGCAAGGAAATGATGGGAATACCCTTGGTAGCCCAAGGGAACCACCACTTATATAGTATGA
>NW_006239164.1:493219-493459 GCF_000226075.1 Solanum tuberosum
CAGTATGATGAAATGACGGGAATACCCTTGGTAGCCCCAGGGAACCACCAGTTATATAGTATTTAGTATAAAATGACGGGAATACCCTTGGTAGTCCAAGGAAACCACCACTTATATAGTATGATGAAATGACGGGAATACCTTTGGTAGTCTAAGGGAACCACCACTTTTATAGTATGAAGTATGAAATGACGGGAATACCTTTGGTAGTACAAGGGAACCACCACTTATATAGTATGA
>NW_006239164.1:493542-493906 GCF_000226075.1 Solanum tuberosum
CATTTTTGATTGGTTTGGTAGTAGTTGAGGAACCACCACTTATATAGTATGAAGATATATATATATATATATATAATAATGATGATGATAATGATGATATATATATATAGATAATATATAATATATAATATAATAGAAAGAAATAGAAAGTAGAAATAGAAAATATTATATAAAAGAAAGAAATATTAAGTAGGCCCATGTGGCGATTTTTGATTGGTTTGGTGGTAGTTGAGTAAAAGAAAGAAATATTAATTAGGCCTACGTGGCCATTTTTGACAGGTTTGGTAGTATTGGTAGGAGCTCTTTTAATGAAGGAAATGACGGGAATACCCTTGGTAGTCCAAGGGAACCACCACTTATATAG
>NW_006239164.1:494369-511282 GCF_000226075.1 Solanum tuberosum
TGAACAACGACTTATATAGTATGATAGGAGCTCTTTTAAGGAAGGAAATGACGGAAATACCCTTGGTAGTCCAAGGGAACCACGACTTATATAGTATGAAATGACGGGAATACCCTTGGTAGTCCAAGACTTATATATATAGATAATATATAATATATAATATAATAGAAAGAAATAGAAAGTAGAAATAGAAAATATTATATAAAAGAAAGAAATATTAATTAGGCCCATGTGGCGATTTTTGATTGGTTTGGTGGTAGTTGAGGAACCACCACTTCTATATAATGAATGATGATAATGATAAGTAGTAGAAATTTTAGTAATTATTGTGTAAAGAGAACCCCACTTTACTATATATAGTAAGTGTGAATTAGAGGAGCTTGAGGTCAAGTTTCTCAATTTACAAAGAGAGGAACTAAGTTTCTTTTAAGGATTAATTACAGAAATCTCACCTTTTAGTTTATTTATTACTATTATTCCCTATAAGTTTTACAAATCTCCAAAATTCCTCATTTTCACGCATTAGATCATCTGATTAATGTATCAGCGCATCAGATTAGTGTATCCCGCGCATCAGATTAGTGTATCATGTATAAAATGTAATGTATCGTATTTAACGATTAATGTATCTCGCGCATCGGATTAATGTATCAACGCTTATATTATTGTATTCGTTTGAGGGATTTCTGTAATTATAAATTTTTAAGGGATAAATTGTAATTTTGCCTTAAAAGTATGTGATTTCTGTAATTTGCCCTTCTTTTTATCATAAAGCTGGCCCACCTACTTTAGTTCCTTTTTAACAAAGAGAGGAACTAAGTTCCTTCTTTATCATAAAGTTGGCTCACCTACTTTAGTTCCTTTTTTAACAAAGAGAGGAACTAAGTTTCTTTTTATCATAAAACTGGCCCACCTACTTTAGTTCCTTTTTAACAAAGAGAGGAACTATTAGTTTCTTTTTATCACAAAGTTGGCCCACCTACTTTAGTTCCCTCCTTCCTTTTTATCACAAAGCTAGCCCACCTACTTACAAATACATTATAAAATGGACAAATTACAGAAATCATATACTTTTAAGACAAAATTATAATTTATCCCTTAAAAGTTTATAATTACAGAAATCCCTCAAACGGATACAATAATATAAGCACTGCTACATTAATCTGATGCGTGAGATACACTAATCTGATGCCCGAGATACACTAATTTGATACCTGAAAATGAGGGATCTTGAATATTTGTAAAACTTATAGGGGACAATGGTAATAAGTAAACTAAAAGTGGGATTTTTGTAATTTTTCTTTATAAAATTGTCTCTCATCTAATTCCCAATTATTATATATAGTAATATAATAATATTTTATCTTTTTAATTTATTTTTATTTTAATATTTTCCTTTTTAAATAGTACTAAAAAATAAACTAAAAATATTACATATTGGGTTAACTCTCGAAATTTCACGCATATTGTATAACTAGGGTCTGGGACGAAGGGAGTAACATATATTATTTGAAAATTACATTAAAAATATCATAAATCATAATAATTAACAACTTACAATATTTGAAAAACATATTAACTCTCAAAATTTCACATGTACCACATAAGTTGGAACAAATGGGATAACATATATTATTTGAAAATTACGTTAGGAATACTATTTAATTGCAACTTAAAGTATTTAAAAACATATGAATTAGAGCAGCTTGGGATCAAATTTCAAAATTTACAACCAGAGGGTATTTGTAAAACTTATAGGGGACAATGGTAATAAGTAAACTAAAAGTGGGATTTTTGTAATTTTTCTTTATAAAATTGTCTCTCATCTAATTCCCAATTATTATATATAGTAATATAATAATATTTTATCTTTTTAATTTATTTTTATTTTTAATATTTTCCTTTTTTAAATAGTACTAAAAATAAACTAAAAATATTACATATTGGGTTAACTCTCGAAATTTCACGCATATTGTATAACTAGGGTCTGGGACGAAGGGAGTAACATATATTATTTGAAAATTACATTAAAAATATCATAAATCATAATAATTAACAACTTACAATATTTGAAAAACATATTAACTCTCAAAATTTCACATGTACCACATAAGTTGGAACAAATGGGGATAACATATATTATTTGAAAATTACGTTAGGAATACTATTTAATTGCAACTTAAAATATAAATTGGAACAAATGGGATAACATATATTATTTGAAAATTACGTTAGGAATACTATTTAATTGCAACTTAAAGTATTTAAAAACATATGAATTAGAGCAGCTTGGGATCAAATTTCAAAATTTTACAACCAGAGGGACTTGCTTTAGGTACTTAGGGTCAAGTTTAGAAATTTATAAAGACGGGAACTAATCTGAAATTTAACCTTCATATACTACTTTACCAAATTTGATGGTTCTCTTCATTAAACAACAATTGTGTAGTGCCTTTCCTTAACAAACTTTTCACTTCTCTTTGCAAGTATCTAAAATTACTTCTCTGTATGATTTTCGCTTCACTTTCCCTAAAAATATTTTTTAATTTAAAACTCAAACAATTTCAAATTTAAATTAACACAGATAATTTAAAAAAATGTGATTAACTATCAAAATTTCACATATACTACATAAATTAGAATAAAAAAAAAGTAACATATATTATTTAAAAATTACGTTGAAAATATTATAAATCACACATATAAATAGATAAATAAAATAATAATTATTAGACCCGTGCAAGCACGGGCTCATTATATCTAGTACATGACATATACGACGACTTTTGATTCTTCACTTCAATAATGAACCATGATAGACAATTTGAGATATGCATAATATATATTTTTGATATTGGTGTCACTCACTGCATAATTTTCTTATGCCATTGCATATGTTGGCAATGAAAGGTCGGTATCAATAATAATAAAGCATCCACATTAATTTTATAATTACTAATTATAATGTTTAGACCAGTTTATACGCATTTTGATTAATTTAATAATAAGATATTTGCTAAAGAAAAATGGAGGTTTATATAAAGGGAATTTGGGGGGGAAAAGTTCAGCAAAAATTCAAAATCTTTTGAATTTTTTCCCTTTTTTTAAAGGCAATCACTAAGAGCTTTGGAAATTATGTCCATATAAGTTCTTAATTATGGGTGTGAAGTGTACCACATTCATGACTAAGAGGTTGCAAGCTTCTTTTTCATACTCGACTTACTTGTCACTCCTCCAGAGCCAAAGGTTATCTTGCAAAACTATTTAAAATAACTTAAAAAATATTTTGAATTTTATAAAGTCAATTATTTCAAATCAATTGGAATTTAAGAAGTTCGATGATTAATTTATATTGTGGAGGGCCAAAATTGAGTGTCAACACTTTTCATCAGTTATATGTATCAGATAAATATATCATTAAATTTAAATTTTCTTTCAACGTTATCAGTTCAACTTAAGGTCTTGTATCAAAACACAATATTTTTAGAGCGGTCAATATGTGTTGGCCCATTCTATCCGGGTTAACTCATACATGCTTTGAAATTTGACGGGTCAGGCTGAGCTAACCCATTTTTTGTGTGAGCCAGAAAATGGTCGGCCCAGCCCATAAGAACGTAGGCTACGAGCTTGCCAGACCAGCCCTCTTTTCGTAAAAATAATTTTTTTATAATTTTTTAAATTAAATTATAATTTAAAAATGTTATCATAAATATCGACAAGATAATATTACATGGTGTTAGTGTTACTACTTGTTAATCAAATCCACAAATAAAATTATCTTTATAGTATTTATTAAATTTGATTTCAAGTAAAAATATAAATAGCTAAATAAAAATATAAAAATTAATTGTTTTTCAATGATCATAATAAAACACAAAAACTATGACAATATTCCATAGGATACGGCCTATGTAGTGATTCCTAAAAAATTTAGGGAATTTTTATTTTACGTAATACATATTTTATAAACATAATTTGTATTTAAATTGTAATAGTTAAAACTTTAAACTGATTTTGAGTTTAGACTCTTGTTACTTTTAATACTCAATTTTATTTTTTATTTTTTAATTAATTTTTATTTGGCCCACGGGCCGGCCCTATCCATATTTCTCAATCCCCATAAATCGGCAGACTTATTCAGGCTAGACTAAAAAACCTTTTTCTTAAATGGGCTTCAAAAATCGTAGCCCAACCTTATCAAATCCCGAGTTAGACCAAGTCGACCCAACGAGCCTAGCACATATTAACGGCTCTATATATTTTTATCAAAAAGGGAGATATTTTGCTAAATCGAATAATCTTACCTATAATTTTATGTCTCTAGATAAAAGAGAATTTTTCTTTTATAATTATTGTGTAAAGAGAATCCCACTTTAACCTATTCCTCTTCCAACGAGCAGAACATTTAAGATATACATGACACATATGACGACTTTTAATTCTTCACTTTAATGAATAATCATTGTTAATCATGTATATATCACGACTTTTGATTCTTCACTTCAATGAACAATCATTGTCAATTTGAGATATGCATAGCATATATTTTTGGTATTTGGTGTCACTCATTGCATAATTTTCATTGCATATGTTGGCAATGAAGGGTCGGTATCAATAATAATAGAAGCATCCACATTAAATTTTTTAAGATATAATTAACAATTATAATGTTTGAACCAGTTTATAAGCATTTTGATTAATTTAATAATAAGATATTTGCTACTTTTCATCAGTTATATATACCAGATAAATATATCATTAAATTTATATTTTCTTTCTGATAAAACCTCCATTGAAGAAGTAATGAAGATCTTCTAGATCATGAGCTTAACAGAGAGAGTAAATAACTGCTTGTGTGTATTGATTAGAATGAATACAGAATGAATGTACATTTAGTGTATCTACTACTATTTATAGAATGACTAACTAACTGACTAGTCTAACTAACTACTTCATAATCTGTTATAACAGAATTCTAGTAATACAATTACTATTTCATCCTTTCTCTAAAATCATCTCAACAACAAGAACTATGGGGAAGAGAGTTACATGTTTCCATCAAATCTCAAATATTGCAATCTTAAAAATCTACATCACACACTAGAAATAGATTTTATAAAATAGTATATGTTGCACTAGATATCAAAAATTGTAAAAAGTACAAAAATTACGCCTACAGAATATGAGTTTTTTGTTAAATAAACAATCGTTAAAATATTTGACAATGAGGAAAAACGCTCACTATTGACAAATTTAAATGACTAAATCGCCCATAAGTATATTTAATTTTATTTTTTTTAAATAAAAAACCTCAAACATAAGGGACCATCTCTAATTTTGTCACATATTTTCCAGTATTGTAATCTAAATATATCTTTAATGATTATTTTTTTTAAAATTGTTTCCACCATTGTAGTATGATTTTTTAAAATTTTAATGGTTTATTTTTGTACTTTTTATTTTAAAATATATGTATAATAATTTTTTATGGTATAGACTTTAATTTTCTATATACGGTATAATTTTTAGTCTTTTTCAATTTTGCAATGCAATCTAGTACGACTTTAATCCCTTTTCTTTACGAGTTGAACCAGGTATATATATGGAAATTAATAGTTATTCTATATGCATAGTACAATTTTGCACGAAAGGTGTTTAACTGGTCACCATTTGACATACGTAGCTACACCCCTAAAAGAGAGAGAGGAAGAGACAATGTGACAAGTACAATTATAAAAATTAGTCTCTTTACTTTATTATAAAGCGTTTAAATCTTTTACATTTGTAAAAGTGAAATTTTAATGTAATTATTTGATAAATTATTTCTATTGGAATTGTTTCAAGACATAGGGACTCCAGCAAAGTGGTAAGTAAAAGTCACACTGTGAGTCAATGGATCATATACTTGGAGACAAGAATAGGGACATTCCTGACTCTTTATAACGTATTACGTATACACATGTTGAAAGAATGAACTCTGGTGACAACATAAGGGACCATCTCTAATTTTGTCACATATTTTCCAGTATTGTAATCTAAATATATCTTTAATGATTATTTTTTTTAAAATTGTTTCCACCATTGTAGTATGATTTTTTAAAATTTTAATGGTTTATTTTTGTACTTTTTATTTTAAAATATATGTATAATAATTTTTTATGGTATAGACTTTAATTTTCTATATACGGTATAATTTTTAGTCTTTTTCAATTTTGCAATGCAATCTAGTACGACTTTAATCCCTTTTCTTTACGAGTTGAACCAGGTATATATATGGAAATTAATAGTTATTCTATATGCATAGTACAATTTTGCACGAAAGGTGTTTAACTGGTCACCATTTGACATACGTAGCTACACCCCTAAAAGAGAGAGAGGAAGAGACAATGTGACAAGTACAATTATAAAAATTAGTCTCTTTACTTTATTATAAAGCGTTTAAATCTTTTACATTTGTAAAAGTGAAATTTTAATGTAATTATTTGATAAATTATTTCTATTGGAATTGTTTCAAGACATAGGGACTCCAGCAAAGTGGTAAGTAAAAGTCACACTGTGAGTCAATGGATCATATACTTGGAGACAAGAATAGGGACATTCCTGACTCTTTATAACGTATTACGTATACACATGTTGAAAGAATGAACTCTGGTGACAACATAAGGGACCATCTCTAATTTTGTCACATATTTTCCAGTATTGTAATCTAAATATATCTTTAATGATTATTTTTTTTAAAATTGTTTCCACCATTGTAGTATGATTTTTTAAAATTTTAATGGTTTATTTTTGTACTTTTTATTTTAAAATATATGTATAATAATTTTTTATGGTATAGACTTTAATTTTCTATATACGGTATAATTTTTAGTCTTTTTCAATTTTGCAATGCAATCTAGTACGACTTTAATCCCTTTTCTTTACGAGTTGAACCAGGTATATATATGGAAATTAATAGTTATTCTATATGCATAGTACAATTTTGCACGAAAGGTGTTTAACTGGTCACCATTTGACATACGTAGCTACACCCCTAAAAGAGAGAGAGGAAGAGACAATGTGACAAGTACAATTATAAAAATTAGTCTCTTTACTTTATTATAAAGCGTTTAAATCTTTTACATTTGTAAAAGTGAAATTTTAATGTAATTATTTGATAAATTATTTCTATTGGAATTGTTTCAAGACATAGGGACTCCAGCAAAGTGGTAAGTAAAAGTCACACTGTGAGTCAATGGATCATATACTTGGAGACAAGAATAGGGACATTCCTGACTCTTTATAACGTATTACGTATACACATGTTGAAAGAATGAACTCTGGTGACAACATAAGGGACCATCTCTAATTTTGTCACATATTTTCCAGTATTGTAATCTAAATATATCTTTAATGATTATTTTTTTTAAAATTGTTTCCACCATTGTAGTATGATTTTTTAAAATTTTAATGGTTTATTTTTGTACTTTTTATTTTAAAATATATGTATAATAATTTTTTATGGTATAGACTTTAATTTTCTATATACGGTATAATTTTTAGTCTTTTTCAATTTTGCAATGCAATCTAGTACGACTTTAATCCCTTTTCTTTACGAGTTGAACCAGGTATATATATGGAAATTAATAGTTATTCTATATGCATAGTACAATTTTGCACGAAAGGTGTTTAACTGGTCACCATTTGACATACGTAGCTACACCCCTAAAAGAGAGAGAGGAAGAGACAATGTGACAAGTACAATTATAAAAATTAGTCTCTTTACTTTATTATAAAGCGTTTAAATCTTTTACATTTGTAAAAGTGAAGATTGTTCCTTAGCTTTCAGAGCGTGGTCTGATTTTGGTGTTACACATTAATCAAAAATCTGGAAATTTTATTCGATATTATAGTTGTTCATATGATAAGTGTACTCTCTTCACAATCTGTGGTCTGCTATAGTATCAAGGGAATACAATTTCATGTTGGCTTAAGTTAAACAAATGTGTTCTCAGCATATCTCTTCATGTGTCTTGTAATTTAGTCATCATGTATTTATGTATTTCCTTCTATTGTATTGCTTTGAGCTCTCGAGTTTAATTATCAATTTGGTCAAGCTAGTAGTTTGTTTAGTTCTTGGTTGGATTGAGAATATTTGGGAGTAGCTACGGTGAGTCTTAATATTAAAAATTAGTAGCATTATTTAATGAGCTTATGTGACAGGGTCGTACTTCTTTTAATTTTTCTTATCAAGTTCCCTGATTATATGTGTGTTCATAAATTGAGTTGAGGAGTTGAACTATTCTTTTGTCTTAAAAATGGGTCTTGGTGAGCTTCTTAAATGTAACCTTTCTAATGCATTTTCCCACCCCTTCTTACTCGAAAACATCTACTTAGTTGTATTACTATTTTTTTTGGAGAGTGATCCGCTTTTCCTTTGGTCCATAAAACAATTTCTTAGCACTGTGCATTTATTGGATGTCACTTGGAATGTTTTCACTTGATTAGTGAAGGAAATTTTGATAGTAGCTTATCTGTAATGTTAAGAAATGATGCAGTAATATGTTCTTGTTAGAGTGATTGAATTTTATGAGAATAATTATATTGGCCTAGTTTCAATTTGCCATGTGAGTTTGAATATTTTATTTTGACACTCTTAAAAATAGGCAAGTTATGTGTTAATTTTATTTTTTGCTATGTGAAAATTCCTCTTTGGATTTTTTTTATATTTTAGATGTCATATGGCTTCATTCTCTCTTATGAACTATTGTGAGCGCTACTTATATCCTTTTTCATTTGTTTATGCATGTGAAAACCCGACCCGAGTCCTCACGGACTCTATCTCTTTTCCTTGCCATTCGATGATAGGGCCATAAAGGTCCAAGATTCTTTTATTGAGTCAGCCAACTTTGATAAATCGAAGAATGAGTCTTTGGAGTTGATGTACAAGTCTCAGGAAGCTGAAAACAGACTGATATGCAGCCTGTATACATTGATATACATCGGTATACACTCATATACAGGCCGAAAAGTGTGAAAATACAGAGATGAGGTGAAACACAGGTGTTTGGAAGCGAGATATACACGAAAAACACCTATGCACACGCTGATATACACTGATATACATCAGTCGTATACCAAAAACGGGAATTGGGTTAAGCCCCAAAATTCCGACAAATTTGGCCCAAAAGGAGGCCCAAATTCAATTTCTCTCTTACTCTTTAATTATTTAATTGTGATTATGTATTGTTTGTTATTTAATTCTAACTTTATAATTTTTAACTAACTTAATTAGATTCTCCAAAAGATAAGTTGTTTCCTTTGTGTTGGTTAACTTTTAATATTTATTTTATCTATTTTATTAATTAAATATGTTGGCCAAATTATACAGTTTAAGTTAAATCTTTTGTTCTAAAAAATAAAAAAATAAAACAACAACATATTCTTTAATGTATATATATATATATTCTTTACTTGGTCATTTTTCTACAAAAAAAAAGGGATTAGTCAAAACTTTGCTTTCATTCTCAATTAATTAAAAATGATTTTCATGCTTAATTTTATTGGCTTAAATTATTTATTTCGAAAATGAATTAAAGAAATTCTAATTAATCTAGTTTTATTATATTCTAATCATTTGTATTTCGACTCAAATTGTTTTATTTTGGATACCTTTCTACTAAAAAAAATAAAAGCATGTCATTTATTTAACTATTTTTCTCAAAGTTAGCCAAATATTGTAAATTATTATTCTTATGTTAAATCACATTTTTTTCTAAAAAATAGTCAAATATATTTTAGTCAAATCGCAGGTCAACCGCATGTTAACGGACACTTCGAATACTTAAACCCTTCTCGAGGTGTAAATTGAATCCCGAACCCTCTTTGATATTTTCAAATGATTTTTTCTGTTTAAATATTTGAAAATTATAAGTTTTCTTAATTTCTTTAAAAAATTAAGTGGCGACTCTTTCTAAGTATTTTTCTCAAATTGTTTTATACTTAGAACATTTCAAAAAGTGATTTTTCTAAAGATAGATAAATTACGACACAACACTTCCAAGTCCTTTTGTCAGCAAGTCTGCTTCCTGCTCAGTTGTTGAGACATACTCTGGATGTATCAAACCTTGTTGCACCTTCTCCCTTATAAAGTGACAATCAATCTCTATATGCTTTGTCCTCTCATGAAACACTGGATTATTTGCTATTTGCATGGCTGACTTACTGTCTGTAAACATCTGAATTGGTGTAGGAACATCAATACCTAAACATTTGAATAAACCAATAAGCCAAATCAACTCAGACACTGTTATAGCCATACTTCTGTATTCTGATTCTGCTGAACTCCTAGCTACTGTGTTTTGCTTCTTGGATTTCCATGATATCAAGGATTGGCCAAGCTTCACAGTGTAACCAGTTACAGACCTTCTTGAGTTAGGACAACTTGCCCAATCAGCATCACAAAATGCTGTCAAAATACTTTTCCCTTCTGCATGCATTAGAACACCAAGTCCTGGCTCATTTTTGAGATATCTGACCACCCTGTGTGCTGCTTCTAAATGTGACTTCTTAGGAGCCTGCATGAACTGACTTAAAGTTTGAACACTATAGGCAATGTCAGGCCTAGTTAGTGTCAAATAGAGTAGTTTTCCTATCAATCGTTGATACCCTTTCACATTTGGCAAATGTGGATCATTTTCCAGACCACCACATTGCTGATCATATTCCAAGTTTGTGAGCTTCTGATTCTGCTCAAGTGGTGTAAGTGTTGGCTTGCAGCCACCCAAACCCAACTCAGCTATAAGCTCTAGAGTGTACTTTCTTTGGCATAATAAAATACCCTTCTGAGACCTGCATATTTCTATTCCCAAAAAATACTTCAATGGTCCAAGATCCTTGATCTTGAAGGCTACATGTAACACACATTTTGCCTCTTGTATAAGGTCATTGTCATCTCCAGTAATCAACAAGTCATCAACATATACAAGGATAATCACCTGTCTAGAATTTCTTTTCAAAACAAACAAGGAATGATCTTGTTGACTTTGAATAAAACCAGCTGACAGTAGTGCATTTGTAAGCTTCAAATTCCACTGTCTAGAGGCTTGCTTGAGGCCATAAAGAGATTTGAGGAGTCTACATGCCTTATCACCCCCTTGACTACCAAATCCTGGAGGGAATAAAATAAACACCTCTTCTTCAAGATCACCTTGCAAAAAGGCATTATACACATCCATTTGAAATAAGGGCCATTGGTGCATAGCAGCCAAAGCAATGACAGCTCGCACAGTGACCATTTTGACTACTGGGGAAAATGTTTCTTGATAATCTAAGTCTTCTTGTTGATTGTACCCTTTAGCAACAAGTCTGGCTTTAAATCTTTCAATTGCACCATTAGATTGATACTTGATCTTGTACACCCACCTACAACCAATAGGTTTCTTGCCTTTAGGAAGAGAAACAACCTCCCAAGTGTGATTCTGAACCAATGCATCAATCTCTGATTGCATAGCAGAAATCCACCGATGATCCTTTAAGGCTTCTTCATAGGAAGTAGGCTCCACTTCAGATGAAATAGCAACCAGGAAGGACTGACATTTGGAAGAAAGACTAGAGTAGCCTATAAACTTGGACAATGGGTATAAACAAGCAACATTACCCTTAGCAGGATGGACATAATCCTGGAGCCAAGTTGGAGGCCTAGTACCTCTAGTAGACTTCCTTAACTGAGGTTGGGATGAAGAACAAGGAGCAAATATAGAAGAGGTAGTACAAGACTCAACTGGTGGTGATATGAGAGACAATTCAGTGGAGGAAGAAGATGTGGTAGAAACAGTAGGTGCAGGATTTGAAGACAGGCTATCAGGACTGGATAGATCAAAGAACATGAGAGTATTGTGTTTTCTGTTTTTCAGTAACAAGAAAGGGAAAACATGTTCCTTGAACACAACATCTCTACTGACAAAGAACCGCCTAGACTTGAAATCATACAGTTTGTAGGCCTTTTGTGTGGAGGAGTACCCTATGTGGACTGCAGGAATTGCTCTAGGGGAGAATTTGTCTACTTTGGTTGGGACAGTAGCAAAACACAAACATCCAATAACCCTGAGGTGAGAAAGACATGGAGTATGACCATGGAAAACCTCATATGGAGACTTTCCATCTAGAACCACTGATGGTAACCTATTAATGAGATATACTGCTGCCAGTACACAGTCACCCCAAAAAGAAATAGGCAGATTACCCTGAAACCTGAGTGCCCTTGCCACCTCTAGAATGTGTCTGTGTCTCATTTCCACCACTCCATTTTGTTGTGGAGTGTGTGGACAACTACTCTGGTGTCCAATACAATGCTTGACCAAGAAGTCTGAGAACTCCTTACTAAAAAACTCAACACCATTATCAGTCCTGATCATTTTCACCTGCTTGGTAAACTGAACATGAACCATTTTAATAAAGGATTGTAGTAACACAAATGAATCACTTTTAAGTTTCAATAAAAAAAACCCAAATCATCTTGGAATGATCATCCACAATAGTGAGAAAGTACCTATGACCAGTAATATTAGGGACTCTATAAGGACCCCATACATCAATGTGTAATAAATGGAAAACATCAGTTGCTCTGGAAATACTAAGAGGAAATGGTTGTCTGGTTTGTCTAGCTAAGGGACAAACAGTACAATCATTAAAACTACAAAGTGACACTTTATTCTTTAGGAAATGAAGCTTCTTCATCACAGCAGCAGGTACATGACCCAACCTCTTATGCCAAACTTGCACATCTTCAGACAATCTTTCTGCAACATTGCTGCTAGCATTTACCCTTTTATCAACAACCTTCTCAGAAGCTCTAGGAAGTAGGAGATAGAGACCTCCTTCCTCTTTACCAATCCCCCTCACTTTCCCAGTACATAGGTCCTGGAAAACACAAAAATATGGGAAGAAGAGCACTGAGCATTGCAATTCTTTTGTCATATTTGAGACTGACATCAGATTGTACTTGAAATCAGGCACATATAACACATTATCAATAGTACAATCATTTGAAATATGACATCTTCCCTAATACTGAACTGACACATTTTTACCATTTGGCAGATGTACACTACTCTTCATGGGATCATGCATATTACTCAAGTTATGCAGCAAATCCAGATTATTAGTCATGTGATCTGTTGCCCCACTGTCTATTATCCATGGCTTACAAGCCTGTATAGAAGAGGAGTGATAAGAAGCATTACCTGCCATGCTCCCAGCTAGCTTTACTCCCTTGCCTTTGTCAAGCATATTCATTATCTGATTATATTGGTCATCTGTGAAGTAGTTTTGTCCTTTGCTGCCATCAGGCTCAATTCTTGAATGACATTGAGATCCTTTTGTCCTTAGCTGCCATCAGGCTCAACTCTTGAATGACATGGAGATCTTTGAACATTACCACCACAATTGTTTCCAGTATGCTGTGTGAAGTTGGCTCTCTGAAGGGTATGGTTGTTGCTTGCAGGCATTATGAGAACCATTAGAAGATCCTCCAGCATTCCCTTTGTGCTGAATATTATCTTATTTGTCACTAACATAATCATATGCAGACATATTTGCTTGTCTTGATGGTCCCCAATTGTTCTCTCCCATGACATTGTGGTTAAGTTTGATTAGTGGCTTTTTCTTTCCCCTGTAGCCTGGTGGATAACCTATTACCCTGTAGCAATTACCTTCACGATGGCCTTTCCTTTGACAGATCTCACAGAAAAAAATGTTATTAGAACTACTATTACCCCCATAATTGTTGCCATAGTTATTGCTATTGTTGAATTTTCTTCCTCTTGACTGAGTATCATGAATACTTATTAAGGATGTACTTTCATTCAACTCATTTCCTACACATGAACTGGATTCACAGATCTTCCTTTGACTCTCCTCATGCACAAGCATAACATGTGCTTGGCTAACAGAGGGAGATGGCATCATAAGTAAGATCTGACTCCTAATAGCACTGTATGACTCATTTAATCCTATCATGAACTGAAACAGTTTATGTTGTTCTAGATGCAGTTTAAAATCCTTCGATGCAAGACATCCACATATAGCAGGCACTAATGAACAATACTCATCCCATAACAGACGCAATCGTGAATGATAAGTAGAGATATCAGAAGTACCTTGAGAAATTGTGGCTATTTCTCTGTGAAGATTGTAGATCCTTGATCATTCACCTTATCAAATCGCTCATGTAGATCCATCCACACATCATGAGCATTGTCTGCATACACAATCCCATTTACTAGCTCTTTCGAAACTGTATTCATAATCCAAGTCAGGATTGTTGCATTCACTCGTTCCCATTTTTCTGCTAGATCGTCCTTGTACAAACTCTTCTTGCATGTTCCATCAATGAATCCTGTTTTTCGTTTGGCTCGCAATGCAATCTTCATTGCTCTGCTCCAAATCGAGTAATTCTCTGATCCACTGAGCTGAACAGAGATTATTACATTTCCAGGATTATCTGATGGTAACAGACATAGAGGATGTCGAGGATCTGTAACCTCCAATTCCACCATTGCTGATCCTTAGAGATTTTGAAAAAATAAACTTTTGCAGGAATTTGGGGAAAACTTTTGCAGAGATTGAGACTCAAGCAACTTCACTAGTCAACTCTTGAAGCTCCAATCACCCTAACCGCAGCTTCTAATCTACTATCGTGAAAGATACCAAAATCTAATTGAAAAAGAAGAAGGAAACAACCAAAAGTTTACCTGCGAAAAAATGATAAAGTTTTTTTCCTATATACAATACACACTTTTCCTTTCTATATATTTGTCGTACTATACAGGGAAGCAAGAAGAACAAAGAAGAAGAAACAATAGACAAAAATTGATAAAAGCTCCATTGAAGAAGTAATGAAGATCTTCTAGATCATTCTTAGAGCTTAACAGAGAGAGTAAATAACTGCTTGTGTGTATTGATTAGAATGAATACAGAATGAATGTACATTTAGTGTATCTACTACTATTTATAGAATGACTAACTAACTGACTAGTCTAACTAACTACTTCATAATCTGTTATAACAGAATTCTAGTAATACAATTACTATTTCATCCTTTCTCTAAAATCATCTCAACACTTTCAACGTTATTAGTTTAATTTAACATCTTGTACTCTATAATGTTGCATGCCTTATTTTTTCAGGTAATTATATCGATGCATTTATGATGAATACTTGATGTTGTATGTAGTTAAAAATTCAATTCTGACTTCTAAAACGAAAGTATGTAACATCTTTCATTTTCTCTTTCTTTTTTCTTTCTTTCTTATTAAATATCGTCGTAGTTGTAAACTTCATGAAAAGTTTCATTGACACCATTAAATATTTTGAATTTTTATAAAATTATTATTTATTTAAAGTGATTATTATAAACAATTAAGAATAACTTCTGAGTATTACTTACTATCTAATAAATGTGAATAAGCAAATAGCTTTATGTCAATATGGTTGCTTTCAAATTAGGCCCATTAGGATATTTTATAAAATATTATTTTTTTAGTATAATTTATATAAATCTCATAGTGTTAAGAGCTAATTATATTATTATTTTATTTTTTCCCAAATTACAAAAATTACTTAAGATTTTATGAATTTCGGATACATATATCACTGGACTTCCGGATACATAGGGGAGGGATGTATCCAAGAGCAGAGAGATGTATCAGAAAGAGGATAATGATGTATCAAAGAGGGGATAGGACATCCGGATACATACGGGAGGGATGTATCCGAGAGGGGAGGGATGTATCAGCAAGAGGGAAGTTATGTATACGCGAGGGGATTTTTAAAATTTTCTTAAATGATAGGAAATCTTAGAGATTATGATAAAATAAGATATGTATTTGGGTAATTTTTTCCTTTTAGTAAAGTGATTATTATAAAAGATTCATATTTTTGATAGAGTATTACTCTAGCTTATCAAAATTTTAAAAAAGGAGTGTACAAAAGGGCTTGGAAAGAACAAAATAATGTGAGTATTGGCGAAGAGAATGTAAAATGACAAAATAATATTTTCTTGATTTCTTCTATTTGAATTAGGTTAAAGAGAATAAAATGATATAATTCTTTAAAAAAAATATACTTATCATAAATAATAGAGCGCCAATTTATGCCTTATTTATCAAAGCATAGAGTCGGTCCTGACGTTTAGAAGAACTCCTCTTGAATTGCCGCCCTCCTTGCATGTATTTGTTGATTTGTTTCAAATACTGTAATTTGATAATAAAAAAATGTTACTCCCTCCGTCTCGTTTTATGTGCTACTTTTCGAATTTCAAGATTCAAACAAGTCTATTTTTTATTGTAAGTTTTCATAGACTTTTTGAACATTTTAAATTATCAATTATTTGTGATGTATAGTACTGTTTTTTTATGTAGTTTACATATATAAAAATTTATTTCAAAACAATTAAATATTTCATGCGCAAATTGTCGGTCAGACTTAAATTGTTCGACTCTCAAAAAACGAAAATTCGCTTTAAAATAATTTAAGAAGGTAATAGGACACTCGTAAAATATAAATATATAATTGAAAATTCGATTATAGATTAAAAAGGCATTTGACCATTTTCTCTATAATACTATATTAAATAAAATTTTAGTAATTATTGTGTAAAGAGAACTCTACTTTATTCCTAACACTAGATAATGTTGTCCGTGCTATGCACGGGCCCAATAATATAAATGGTATATTTTGGGGTTAATAACCGAGTTTTTTGAAACGATTGTTTGCGTGGATAAAGGAATAAGTTTTTTTTATCACAAACCTGTACTTTCTTTGACGCTATTTAAGGCATAATAAGACTACCCACATACAACATTTTTGAAATATTTTATTTTGTCAATTATCATGATTTATAGTATTTTTACGCAATTTTTAAATATAAAAAA
>NW_006239164.1:511694-534702 GCF_000226075.1 Solanum tuberosum
TCCATTTGTGAGATATATATATATATATATACATATTCTATATTATTATTATTATTTTAAAAGTAGTTTATGCCCAAGTTCTACTATATAATAAATATAATATTATAATATTGAAGTTATAATATAGTAGAAAATAGAAAAAATAGAAATAGAATAGAAAGTCCCACAAGTATAATATATAATATATAATATTCAAGATTGGGAAAAGTCTCAATCTTGAATATTATATATTATATTTGGGCCTAAACTCTCTTTTATAATATAGTAGAATAGAATTTAAGATATACATAACACATACGACGACTTTTGATTCTTCACTTCAATAAACCATCATTGTCAATTTGAGATATGCATAAAATATATTTTTTGGTGTTTGGTGTCACTCACTGCATAATTTTATTATGTCATTGCATATGTTGGCAATGAAAGGTCGGTATCAATAATAAAAGAAAGCATCCACATTAATTTTTTAAGATATAATCGTTTGAACCAATTTATAAGTATTTTGATTAATTTAATAATAAAATATTTACTACTTTTCATCAATTATATATATATCAGATAAATATATCATTAAATTTAAATTTTCTTTCAATGTTAACAGTTTAATTTATCATCTTATACTCTATAATGTTGCATGCCTAATTTTTTCAGGTAATTATATGATGCATTTATGATGAATACTTGTATGTTGTATGTAGTTAAAAATCCAATTATGACTTCTAAAACGAAAGTATGTGACATCTTTCATTTTCTCTTTCTTTTTTCTTTCTTTCTTATTAAATATCGTCATAGTTGTAAACTTCATGAAAAGTTTCATTGACACCATTAAATATTTTGATTTTTTATAAAATTATTATTTATTTAAAGTGATTATTATAAACGATTAAGAATATCTTCTGAGTATTACTATCTAATAATTGTGAATAAGCAAATAGCTTTATGTCAATATGGTTGCTTTCAAATTAGGTCCATTAGGGTATCTTATAAAATAATTTTTTTTTTAGTATAATTTATATAAATATCATAGTGTTAAGAACTAATTACATTATTTTCTTATTTTTTTCCAAATTACTTAAAATTTTATGAATTTTGAATATGTATATCACTGGACTTCCGGATACATTAGCGGACATCCGAATAGGGGAGGGATGTATCGAAGAGCAGAGAGATGTATCAGAAAGAGGATAATAATGTATCAAAGAGGGGATAGGACATCCGGATACCTAGGGGAGGGATGTATCCGAGAGGGAGATAGGGATGTATCAGCAAGAGGGGAATTATGTATACATACATGAGGGGATTTTTGAAATTTTCTTAAATGATAGAAAATTTTGGAGATTATGGTAAAATAAGATATGTATTTAGGTAATTTTTTCCTTTTAGTAAAGTGATTATTATAAAATATTCATATTTTTGATAGAGTATTACTCTAACTTATCAAAAAATTTAGAAAGGAGAGTACAAAAGGACTTGAAAAGAACAAAATAATGTGAGTATTGGCGAAGAGAATGTAAGACGACAAAATAATATTTTCTTGATTTCTTCTATTTGAATTAGGTTAAAGAGAATAAGATAATATAATTCCTTTTTATCATAAATAATAAACTGCCCAATTTATGCCTTATTTATCAAAGCATAGAGTCGGTCCTGACGTTTAAAAGAACTCCTCTTGAATTGCCTCCCTCCTTGCATGTATTTGTTGATTTGTTTTAAATACTGTAATTTGATATTAAAAAAATGTTACTCCCTCCATCTCGTTTTATATGATACTTTTCGAATTTCGAGATTCAAACAAGTCTATTTTTTTACTGTAAGTTTTTCATTGATCTTTCGAACATTTTGAATTATCAATTATTGTGACTTATAGTACTGTTTTTTATGTAGTTTACAAATATAAATTTTATTTCAAAAATTTTGAAAATTTCATGCGTAAATTGCCGATCAAACTTATATTGTTTAATTCTCAAAAAACATAAAGTGTCTTTTGCAATGAGTTCATTGCATCACAAATTTCTTGATAGTTACAGTTTGGTGACAAAAATAATTGTATGACAGAAAAGACCAATTCCAGGTCATCATCAAGTATATATATTTTTGGTACATTTTCATTGCATAATTTTATTATGTCATTGCACATGTTGGCAATAATAATAGGAAGCAGCCAACACACTCTGAACTGAATCATGTGTTAGGTAAAATTAGGATTCCTTTTTCTTTCCTTGTCTATTATGCACTAGATTTAAAAAATAATAATTGATAACTATGCTAATCGGATCAGTTTATACGCATCTCAATTAATTCCATAAGATATTTATTATATTCTGCCAGCAACATATATCAAGTAAGTATATCATTAGATTAAAATTTTCTTTTGGCATTATCAACTTAATTTCAACATTGTGTGATGATCCTACTTTTTCCTTTCCCTCTCCCAACTAGCAGAACCGGGGCGGAGCTAGTAAAAACTCAATAATTAATTTCCTTTAACTTATTGGTCCGTTTACTTCTTCAAATTTTAAAATCTTTTAATGAAATATTTTGTTCTGCCCCAATAATTTTCTTCTGTCATTGCACATGTTGGCAATAAATATACAATAGAAAGAAGCCAACAAACTTTGTAGGGCATTCAACTCTGTCAACAAACTATAAGAACCACATATTTACAACATGATTTTCCCAATATCCTTTCTCAAATCTTAATTTGCCAATTCATTGTGAAGTTGCAAAAAAATATAAAATGAATACTCACAAAGCTCATTGCTTGATCTTGCCATATCCAGTCCAAGGTCATATCAACCCAATGCTCCAATTCTCCAAACGTTTACAATCCAAACGTGTCAAAATCACTATAGCACCCACGAAATCCTTCTTAAAAAACATGAAAGAATTGCCAACTTCAGTGTCAATCGAGGCCATATCTGATGGCTACGACGATGATGGCATCAACCAAGCAAAAACATACGAGGCCTACCTAACACGATTCAAAGAAGTTGGCTCGGATACTCTGTCTCAGCTTATTCAAAAACTGGCAAATAGTGGATGCCCTGTAAATTGCATAGTATATGATCCATTCCTTCCTTGGGCTGTTGAAGTGGCAAAAAAATTTGGATTAGTAAGTGCTGCTTTTTTCACACAAAATTGTGCTGTGGATAACATTTATTACCATGTTCATAAAGGGGTAATAAAACTTCCACCTACTCAACATGATGCAAAAATATTAATTCCTGGATTATCATGTACAATTGAGAGTTCAGATGTGCCTAGTTTTGAGTCAAGTCCTGAATCAGATAAATTAGTTGAACTATTGGTGAATCAATTCTCAAATCTTGAGAAAACTGATTGGGTATTAATCAACAGCTTTTATGAATTGGAGAAAGAGGTAAGATAAATACTCTTCAACTTTTGTTCTTTTCTATGTTTGTAAGTCACTATTTTCCATTTAAAAGATAAGTATTACCGAATAAAAATTGCAACTCAACTACTATTTTCCATTTAAAAGAGAATATTCATGCATCTAATTGTATACATGTAGGTTATTGATTGGATGTCCAAGATATATCCAATCAAGACAATTGGACCAACAATACCATCAATGTACTTAGACAAGAGACTACATGATGACAAAGAGTATGGTCTTAGTATCTTCAAACCAATGACAAATGAATGCCTAAATTGGTTAAATCATCAACCAATTAGCTCAGTGTTGTATGTATCATTTGGAAGTTTAGCCATAGTAAAAGCTGAGCAAATGGAAGAATTGGCATGGGGTTTGATGAATAGCAACAAGAACTTCTTGTGGGTTGTTAGGTCCACTGAAGAATCCAAACTTCCCAAGAACTTTTTAGAGGAACTAGAATTGACAAGTGGCAATAATAAAGGCCTAGTGGTGTCATGGTGTCCACAATTACAAGTGTTGGAACATGAATCGATAGGGTGTTTTCTGACGCATTGTGGATGGAATTCGACTCTGGAAGCAATTAGTTTGGGAGTGCCAATGGTGATAATGCCACAATGGTCAGATCAGCCCACAAATACAAAGCTTGTGCAAGATGTTTGGGAGATGGGAGTTAGAGCCAAACAAGATGACAAAGGGATAGTTAGAAGAGATGTTATAGAAAAATGTATAAAGCTAGTGATGGAAGAAGATAAAGGAAAAGTGATTAGGGAAAATGCAAAGAAATGGAAGGAATTGGCTAGAAATGCTGTGGACGAAGGTGGAAGTTCAGATAAAAACATTGAAGAATTTGTTTCCAAGTTGGTTACTATTTCTCCTAAGTAGAAAAATAAACAAGTGTATTTTGCTTAATTGTAATATTCTCTATTGATGGTATAAATTGATGATATGTGATGGTCAATGGGTCATTTCCTGCCTATTTGTTAAGACTATTTCCTGCCTATTTGCTAAGAATATGGTATAGATTGATGATATGTGATGGTCAATGGGTCATTTCCTGCCTATTTGCTAAGACTATGGTATAAATTGATGATATGTGATGATATGTAAATAATTGTTTTATTGTTTTTGCAATCAAGATGAATAACTTTGTAGTTTAGTAACTCATTTGAAGCATTCATATACTGGAGAGTTTCACATGTGATACATTCAACAATATATATTGGGCCGTATAATTATTGCGTAGTACCCCATAAATTTCTTATGTCATTGCACATGTTTGCAATAAAAACTTGGTATCAATAATAGGCAGAAGAAGCCAAGACACACTTCAACTCTATCAACTAACTATAAGAACCACATAATTTTTCTCATCCTATCTATCAACTCGTTCATTGAGAAGTTGCAAAATAAAAAATGACTACTCACAAAGCTCATTGCTTGATCTTGCCATTTCCAGGCCAAGGTCATATCAACCCAATGCTCCAATTCTCCAAACGTTTACAATCCAAACGTGTTAAAATCACTATAGCAACCACAAAATACTTCTTGAAAACAATGCAAGAATTGCCAACTTCAGTATCAATCGAGGCCATATCTGATGGCTACGATGATGGTGGTTTCCACCAAGCAGAAACTTTCGTAGCCTACATAACACGATTCAAAGAAGTTGGCTCGGATACTCTGTCTCAGCTTATTAAAAAATTAGCAGATAGTGGATGCCCTGTAAATTGCATAGTATATGATCCATTCCTTCCTTGGGCTGTTGAAGTGGCAAAGAATTTTGGATTAATTAGTGCTACATTTTTCACACAAAATTGTGCAGTGGATGATATTTATTACCATGTTCATAAAGGGGTAATAAAACTTCCACCTAATCAAAATGATGAAGAAATCTTAATTCCTGGATTTTCTAGTCCGATCGATGCATCAGATGTACCTTCTTTTGTTATTAGTCCTGAAGCAGAAAGAATAATTGAAATGTTAGGAAATCAATTCTCAAATCTTGACAAAGTTGATTGGGTTCTAATCAACAGCTTCTATGAGTTGGAGAAAGAGGTAACATATATACTATTGTCGTTCTGTTTCTTCTTCGCGTTCTTAGCTATTGAATTTGATGTTATATAAAAAATGAACTGACAAAGCATATGTTCATGAAGATTGTTGTAGTTTTCGTATTTAGAAGAAAAATATTTCTCCCGATTTCGTATTAGGGCTCCTCCATAATCTACTTATTAAAGCTTATAACATGTTAGAAGTTTAATTAAAAAAAACACCCATTCTGTGAGGTATTATGTAGTAGCCAGGGGCAGAGTCATGTGGGGGAAAGGGGTTCATCCAAACTAAATATTTTGTGTTAACTTCTTCATATTTGAAATCTACTTAGTAAAAATTCTGACTCTGCCACGGAAAACATAGAAGGAATTAAACTATATAAAACCTCAGACTTCATCTTCTAGTCACCTATGTTATTGTACAAATTATTCAAATAGTTACATGAAATCTTATTCTATTTTTATTATTTGACATGTAGGTAATTGATTCTATGTCCAAGATATATCCAATCAAGACAATTGGACCAACAATACCATCAATGTACTTAGACAAGAGACTACATGAAGACAAAGAGTATGGCCTTAGTGTCTTCAAACCAATGACAAATGAATGCCTAAATTGGTTAAACCATCAACCAATTAACTCAGTGGTGTATGTATCATTTGGAAGTATAACCAACTTAGAAGTTGAGCAAATGGAAGAATTGGCATGGGGTTTGAAGAATAGCAACAACAACTTCTTGTGGGTTGTTAGGTCTACTGAAGAATCCAAACTTCCCAAGAACTTTTTAGAGGAATTAACAATTGAAAAAGGACTAGTGGTGTCATGGTGTCCACAATTACAAGTGTTGGAACATGAATCGATAGGATGTTTCTGACACACTGTGGGTGGAATTCGACTCTGGAAGCAATTAGTTTGGGAGTGCCAATGGTGACAATGCCACAATGGTCAGATCAACCAACAAATGCAAAGCTTGTGAAAGATGTTTGGGAAATGGGAGTTAAAGCCAAACAAGATGAAAAAGGGATAGTTAGAAGAGAAGTTATAGAAGAATGTATAAAACTAGTGATGGAAGAAGAGAAAGGAAAATTAATTAGGGAAAATGCAAAGAAATGGAAGGAAATGGCTAGAAATGCTGTGGATGAAGGAGGAAGTTCAGATAAAAATATTGAAGAATTTGTTTCCAAGTTGATGACTATTTCTCCTAAGTAGGAAATTTGACTTGAATCTTCCTTTATTTTCTACCTTTCCCCTATTTTTGTGGAAGGCTAAAGCAATTTGGCTATAACTGTAATAATGTTTGGATTCTCTAGCTTTAATTCTTATACACTGATCTTTTTGTTTTATCACTTCATCTATCAAATTACTCTAGATGAATAACATGTTATAACAGATCAAAGTACAATAATAAGTATAGAAAGTTAAACTACCAACATATATTGATTGAACTCTTATAATGAAATTCAGCTTAAATTTTATAAAAATGACGATGAACAAATAACATTGGACCACTAGGTTATACCCTTGACTGTCTAACATTTTCTTCAAAAAGTTTTGATTGGTCAAATTGTTTTGAAAATTATTTTTTCAGGAAAACTATTTCTTTCGTTTATTTTACTTGTTCATTATTCTTCTTCTAGATTTGTTTTTAATTAAAATTTTATTTTCTTTTTTCCAACCTATGTTTAGTAAAATGGGCCGTGTACGGGCTATTTGTAGTATAAGGCCCAATAATAACCAAAATTGGGCCTATCCAATTGTTTCACCAGAAAACCAACAACTTTTGCGTCAGATCTAAAGATAATTCACCGTCGTCTTCATACTTCTCAACCGAAAAAAGGGAAATTATATATATTATATATATGTATATATATATTCAGAGCAAAAAATAATTGAAATTTCATACAAATTGCTATTCAGATTTCATTATAGAAATTCGAAAGGTAATCGAATCGTATATTTCATTTCATTTTTCTGTATTTGAATTTTAGGTTTTTTTTTTCTGATTTTTTTTTGTTTTTTTTTGTATTTTTTGTATTTTTCAGTTTGATTGTTGAAGGATAATGGTGTTAGAAAAGCATTAATTGAATTGCAGCTGTATCTGATCGGAATCGGATGGACAAGAACAAGAACCGAACCGATCTGCTTGCTGCCGGTCGTAAAAAGGTAACCATTTTCCGCTTAGGTGGCAGAGTTACACGATATTTGTGCGGGTATGGGTTGGTGTAGCAGGTACCTGTTGTAAAATTGTGTAAGAATTGCTGTTGTGAAATATGAGAAATTAGGAAAATTGGAGTGTAGTATAGCTGGACCTAAGCCCAAATAATAGAGGAGGATTGAGTTAGACTAGAAATAGTTTAAATGATGATGAATCTTTGTTATATTGAATTCTAAGACCTGCTCGTGCTGTATTATAGAGGAAAATGACGATTCGTGTAGCTAATCCGAACTTGTTTTGCATTGTGGTGTAGTTGATATAATAAGAGAAAATGGAGAAGTAAATGGTTATGGCATTTCTTCTAGTGTTACCCTTTACTTGTTAGTACTTAGTATTCCCTCTATTTGAATTTGTTCGTCTGATTTGAGTAGACACTGAGTTATAAAACTTTTAAATCTTATGGCCTTGAATTAAAGATAGATAAAATGTATCAATATTTCATTTAATCTTGTGGTCTTAAACATGTCATGTGGAAAGTTAAAATTTAAGAGTTGTCAAAAAAGGAAAAAGACATTCTTTTTGAAACGGAATGAAAAGGAAATTAAGACAAACAAAGTGAAACGGAAGGAGTAGCTTCTTTTGACCCGCAAAGTTTTTATATGTGCACAACTAGCTGTCCTTCATATGTTTGTGGGTGATTTTTTTAAAATGTTACACATTGAAGTTACAATAGAGATTACATGTGAGTGATAAAACTACTGCAATCTCTTTGCTATTGGGTGTCAGATGTCTCTTCTTTACATTAATTAAGTACAATTCTTTCTCCACGAGTATTACTGGAGCATCTGCTCTGATTACTGACCACGTTCTACCATAGGTATTAAGATCCCCGTTTTGAAAAATTAATAAAAAAGAAAATTTAAGACCGTCCAGCATGTTTTTCAAGCACAATACTTTAGTGAAAATGTTATATACCTCATGCTTTATGCAAGAATGAAAATTAGGCTATAAGTAGGGTTATCAACTTCAAAGCTCTTAAAACTCTTTTTTACTTCTAACTGCACTATTAATGTGATAATCTCTACAATATATTGACATTACCAGAGAATTGGGGGTTTGATCATTAGGAACAATAATATAGGATTACCCTTTAATTCTGCCGTTTTCCCTTAATCTTTGCTAAACCCAACTCCAATTGTGAGTTACTCTTGACGTTAGGAACACTCATGATGTAACTCAACCCAATCTCATAAGGTTCAAGTCTAAATCTTACTTTCGAGTTTCATTGATCGAAAAATCCCCCTTAATTTTAAGTTTTGAAGAATCTCAGTCTTGATTATGTTCATCCTAATATTCTCATTCTATCCAGCGAGTGCTAATAACTATAAAATTCCCTGATACATAGTAGGGTTGAAGCTTATATAGTTTTTTTTTTTTGATGACAAGGGAAACCTGCAGCCGCTACCCTGTGGGTGCGCACAGGGTAAAACCCCCGCTCCTATGCAATAGTTCGCAAACCACATAGGAGAGGTAACCCGCACTAGGCAATCCCGGTGCAACGAGCTCGACCCAGAAGGCTTATATAGTTAGAGTGTAAAAGCGTTAAAATCCCCAAAACATCGCACCAAGATGGAATATTCCACGATGCTTTAATCCTTGTGTGTCACTGTAACCCTCAGCTTTGCATGCAAAACTATTCTTGTTTCACCACGTCACAATACATTTCTTCTTCTTGTTGAGGTTGCTTGGCCACCATAGCCTTTGCACTGGTCTTCTTCCCAACCAACAACCTGTTCTCATCAAACATTTGGTTCATGCTTTCCATCCTTCGGCGTATTGTGTTTTTTTATATAAAAAAAAACATCTAACACTTTTTGATGGTGTCCAACATGTATGTTCTCAATGTACCAGTTTTTTAGAAAAGTTTGTGTTGTATGTTCTTTTTAGTTACCGACACAATTTGATGAATTATTTATGGTTTCTGTATGGATATACGTGCATGTAAATTATTCAAAAAAAAAGAAAAAGAAAAAAAAGTTCTCGTTTTGGAAGATTTCATATGTTCATGTGTAACTCAATGTTGTATAGGACTTGTGAGACTCGTATCTTGTGACTCTGCTAGTATTAGAGGAAACTCCGATGATAAAGATTTCACTGACGATTTATGGATGACTTTCTTTATGTCCGGTATGATCTCTTACGTAAAATAAGCCTATCTTGTTTTATTCTGATTAAATGTGATATTTTTTGGTTTACCAGCTTCAACAATTCAGGCAGAAGAAAGACGGTAAAGGAAGTAAAGCCAGTAGATCTGCTGGTGATGCTACACCAGATCTTGTTGATGTGACCGCAAAATCAGACCAAGTTCCTGATGGAGAAAAACCACTTCAGAGAGGTGATGGTACTCCTTCTTCCTCGGAGTCTCTCACCAAAAAACATGCTGAAACTCCTCTTGATGAGTCGAACAATGTTGACACAGTTGAAACAACACCAGCCAGTGGTAAGCTGGTAAAAGAGGATGCTGGGGAACTTGAAGCTGCATTGAATTCAGATTCTGGTGATCAGGGTATTGTTGATTCATCTTCAATTTCTGAACATGCTAATGCCAAAATGGTAAATGAGGATGTAAAGGATGATCATTTGGAAGCTCCAGGAATTATTGCTTCTGATGTGTCCACTATAAGTTCTGCAACGGATGTGCCTGTTGAATTCTCAACTTATTCCGGTGCTGATGAAGCAGTTGCTCACCAAGTAGAAGTGGAAAGGCTGCATGTGCAGGAGCAGGTAACAGATGTAGGTTGTGCCTTCTCTCTTGACATCCATGCCCTTTGCATGTCATATATCCAATTGTGCATATTTGACTATAATGAAAGTCTCATTGTTGCTGGGTAGGGACAATGCAGGAATCACATAATTCAGGTTCGAAGAAAGGTGATTCAAGCAGTGAGGTAGAGATTGAAGGAGACATGAAGCTTCCTTTGAACGAACCAAGTGAGACTTCTATTAGCCAGACCGCCACTCTAGTGGGAGATGAGGGCAAGGAAGAGATAAAAGCCGAAGACATTCAACTCAGCGAGCCAAACAATGTTCCGTCAACTGTTTTAGCAACTCAGAACGCTGAAATAGCTGAGGACAGGGGTAGGCAACTAAATACTGTTTACTCTTTATCTGAAATGGATGAACTCTCTTTAATAAGTTCTCAAATGGTAGGTCATCAGATGGAAGATGCAGTTTCTGGTTCACGCATGGAAGAAAAACTAGCTTCTGAGGTTCAAATTTCTGACTCCAGTGATATTGTTTTTGAGAATTCTGCGGAGAATAAGATGGTGAACATCTCATCTAGGTCAGATGCAAGTTATATTAGCTTGTGTCAGCTGGCAGAGGTGGTCCGAGACCTCCATGAAGATGACTTTAAGTTCTTGCTCACGTGCAGAGACTCAGCTCCAAATGCACCTTCTCTAAAACTTTTTGACGTTTTTGAGAAGCTCAAAGAACAGCTATACCTTGCAAGTCTTGCAAAAGATGTATCTTGTTTGCAGCTATCTGAAGAGTCAGAAATTCAGATGGAACTCAGCCGTCAACATCATAAGTTGACTGATCTAATATCTGCGGCCAAAGCTTCATCGTCTGAACTTGGAGAGAAGAATGATGTCCTCGCTGATCAGCTTGCACAATCAAGATCTGAATTTCAATTGATTGTATCTGAAAGGGATGACCTCCAAAAGCAGCTTTGCATTTCTAAAGGTGAGGTTGGAGAATTTTCTGATAGAATAAATGAGTTGCAGACTAAATTGGAAATATCACTTGGTGAAAATGCAAGTTTGTCTTCAGAGATGGTCGACTGCCGGAATTTGGTGGCAACTTTACAGGTTCGAAATGAGAGCTTAATAGGAAGCCTTAATTTGTTGTCTGAAGAGAATAAAAAGCTTTTGGAGGAGAAGGAGAATCTTGTTCTTGAGAATAAGAAATTGGGAACAGATCTAGCACAGTCTAAAGCTTTGTTCGGATCATTGCAGTTGGATAATGAAGATTTATCGCAGAACTTCACTTCTTTGAGTGAGGAGAAAATGAAACTTCACGGAGAGAAGGAACACCTAATCAGTGAGAACGAGAATCTGTTTGCTCAATTGTCGGACTACAAAAATGTTGTGGAAGCTCTTCAGGTTGAGAACAAGAACATAAATGAGAGTTTGATATCTGTAACTGAAGCAAAGAACCAGCTTCAGGAGGAGAATAAGTCTTTGCTCAGTGAAACTGAGAAACTAGGATCAGAGTTTTCGGAGTCAAAGTCTCGAATTGAAGCTCTGCAGACGGAAGTGGCTGAAGCAAAGGGGCACTTGACCTCGGTGATGGAAGAGAGAAATGAGATTGAGGAGCAGAAGAAGTATCTTCTCAGTGAAACTGAGAAACAGTCATTTCAGTTGGCAGAATACAAGAACTCGTGCAATAAGGTGGAATATGACCTGAAAGACGCAAGTCTGCGTATTGAACATCTGACTGAGGAGAACATGCATCTGAAGAGAAGATTGGAGTTGTCTGAAACGATGAAAACAGTGTCACCTAAACAAAGTTGCTTTGCATATCAATCTAAGGAAGAAGCTGGGCATCAACTTGAAGGTTCTTGCCACTCTAACTTTGCACCAGAAAATCTAATTGATGATGATGGTTCAAATTTGTTTGGAGTTATGAATAGACACATAGAGGAGGCAGATAGAGTACTGGAAAAGCTTGATAATGCAATTGAAGAGGTGCACTCTCAGTTAATTTCTATGAGTAGGTCGTCTGGTAAAGCTGATTCACTTGGTGTGTCAAAACTTATTCAAGCTTTTGAGTCAAAAGACCATGATGACGAGCACCAACCAGAGGAGTTCCAGTCGTCTGAAAATCGAACAGATGCAGATCCCTATGTGCTGATTCAAGGGCTAACAAAAACATTAAGGGCGTTGCTGAAAGATTTGGTGCTGGTAGCTGGCAATGGCTACCAATTTCTCGAAGGAGAGAAGAGTAGTAAAACAGCCACTGAGGTTGCTGCTGAAGAACTGAGGGCCAAATGCGAGTCTCTGAATGAATACATTGACATTTTGGGAGGAGCAAACATTGAGCTAATGGTTTTCAATGAAAGTTTAGGGGGATGTTTCTGGAATGCTAAAGAAAGGGAGGGAGAGCTTATGGTCCTTAATGAAGCTTTGCACAAGCAAGAAGTCGCTACAAAAGCTGAGAACAGTCGGTTAAGGGAGAATCTTAGTAGCATTCAGGAAAAACTTCCTATTTTGCAGAACCAGCTGGGTGAAATGCGTGAAAGCTGCAAAGAAATGGGCTCTTGCATCTCTAATCAGGTAGAAGGTCTTTACAAGGAAGTTTCTGACAGGGGATTAATACTCCAAGAAGAATGGAACTCTACAATTGATCAGATTTTTCAGACACTGTGGAGGCTAGATTTATCTGTTGAGTCCGCTGGCTCCTCTTTGCCTTCAAGAGTAGACCATGATCCAGGGTGCATAAACTTAAGTAGTCGTACTGCTGCATCTATTGATGCTGCTATCAATGTGATTGAGGCATTGCAGGGTCAAGTTGAAGCTGCTCGCCATGAGTCAGTGTTGAGTACCTCCCGTGAAGCCAATGAGAAGTTAGACTTCTTGCAAGTTGAAAATGAAAAGTCTGTCAGTCTTTTATATAAGATTTATGGTAACCTCAAGAAACTTGTGACTGAAATGCCAGGGAATCTACAAGAAGATGAAGTTGACGATCCCAAGAAATCTGTAGATCTTTCTCATCCTGGTGCTTTTGATTCCCTACTGGAGCAGTTGCAAAGGTTTCTTGATGAAAAAACACAAGTTGAGTCTGCAAATGAAAAGCTGAAATCTGAGTTGACGGCCAGGACAAAAGATTTTGAAGAACTGAGCAAAAGATCCCTTGGATCAGATTCTATTTTAAGGGTGGTTCAAGTGGTTGAGGGAGTCATTTCTCTAGATAGCTTTGAAATCAACATTAATGAGCCAGTATCATGTCTAGAGTCCCTGACCTCTCTCCTTGTTCAGAAATATAAAGGGGCAACTGAAGATGTGAGGTTGTCCAGGGAGGAATGTGCTTCCAAGGAAGCACAAGTGATTGATTTGCAAGGACAAATGGATCACTTGAGCTCATTACTTGTTCAATGTGAAAATGAAGTTGTAGTCCTTAGGGAAAATTTGAAGAGAGTTGAGGAGGATGTTGTATCTATTGGTTCTCAATATCAAGAGAAAGTTGCTGAATTTGAACAGTCTGAGCAACGGGTGTCATCTCTAAGAGAGAAGCTTGGCATAGCAGTCACCAAAGGCAAAGGTCTGATTGTGCAGCGTGACAGTCTTAAACAGTCTCTTGCAGACACATCTTCTGAACTGCAGAAATGCTCTGAGGAGTTACAGTTGAAAGATGCAAGGCTTCAGGAAGTAGAAATGAAACTCAAGACCTATTCGGAGGCAGGTGAGCGCACGGAAGCTTTGGAATCTGAGCTCTCGTACATTCGCAACTCTGCTACTGCACTAAGGGAGACATTCTATCTCAAAGATGCTGTTCTTCAGAAAATAGAGGAGATTTTAGAAGATTTGGAGCTTCCGGATCATTTCCATTCAAAGGATATCATTGATAAAGTTGATTGGTTGGCGAAGTCAGTTGCTGGGAACTCTTTACCTCTGATTGATTGGGATCACAAGAGCACTATTGGAGGATCATACTCTGATGCGGGATATGCCCTTGGTGATGGATGGAAAGAGGCGTCACAGCCAAGCATGGGTTCTTCCGAAGACCTTAAAATAAGATTTGAGGAGCTCCAGGGCAAGTTTTATGGATTGGCAGAACAAAATGAGATGCTTGAACAATCCTTGATGGAAAGAAACAACCTTGTTCAGAAGTGGGAAGAGATTTTGGACAGGATAGACATGCCTTCACACTTAAGATCTCTGGAGCCAGAAGATCGGATTGGTTGGTTAGTGCTTGCTGTTTCAGAAGCTGAAAACCAGTACAACTCGCTCCAACAAAAGTATGATAACTCTGAATCATTATTTGCATCAACAAGTGCTGAACTTGAAGAGTCAAATAGAAAAATATCTGAGCTTGAAAATGCATATCAATTGGTTGTCCGTGAGAAAGAGTTACTTTTGAAGAGTCTGGAGTCTCTGAACTTTGATTTCGAGGAAATGTCAAGGAAGGCTGCCCAATCCGAAACGAGTAATGATGACTTGCAGAGCAGAGTAGGTGACTTGCAGAAGAAACTGAATGAAATGCTTGGAGCAGAGGAGCGTACTCATCATCTTGAAGGTGAAATAAGAAGATTGGAAGATGTAATCAAAGATTTCCTTTGGACTTCTGAAACAGATGATGTGTTATTTAGCTCTGGTAGCACTGAATCTTTGGAGCAGCTAATTAGGAAGCTTATAGATAAGTATACCACACTTTCTTTGGGGAAACCTACTGAGTCTGATACAACTCCTCTTGAGCATGTTGGTAAAGGGGCTGATCTCTCTCATGAAGAAAAGAGAGAAAGTAATGTCAGGTGCGATGAAGATGCAGATGGAGGTGCTCTCAACAGAAAATTGGAGGATGCTCTAAGCGACTTGTTGTCATTGAAGGAGGAAAAGGAGAGTATTGCGTTGAAAAATCAATCATTGGTTCATGAACTGGAAGAATTGGGTATCAGAAATAAAGAACTGCAACATCTACTCAATCAAGAGGAACAGAAGTCATCTTCTTTAAGAGAAAAATTGAATGTTGCAGTTAGGAAAGGTAAGTCGTTGGTGCAACATCGGGACAGCCTGAAGCAATCAATTGAAGAACTGAATGGTGAAGTTGAGCGCTTAAAGTCCGAGATCAGATTGCAGGAAAATGCTATTTCAGACTATGAAGGAAGGATAAAAGATTTATCTGTATACCCTGAGAGGATAAAGTCAATAGAATCTCAGTGTTCAATCCTGAGAGATCAGTTGGAAGAAAAAGAGTACACCTTGAGCATGATTTTGAGTACCCTGGATGAAGTTAATGTTGGCTCTAACATCGATAATCCAGTTGAGAAGCTAAAAAGAGTTGGGGAATTATGCCATGATTTGCAATCAGCTCTTGCATCTTCTGAACATGAAACAAAGAAATCTAAAAGAGCAGCTGAGCTACTTCTTGCCGAGTTAAATGAGGTGCAAGAAAGAAATGATGGCCTCCAAGAGGAGCTAGCAAAGTCTCTGAGTGAACTCTCTGGACTGTCCAAGCAAAAAGAATCTGCTGAAGTTGCTAAACATGAAGCTCTTGCACGTTTAGAAAAGTTATCTTCCGTTCACTCAGAAGAAAGAAAGAACCAATTAGCTGAAATTACGATGCTAAAATCTGGTGTGGATCAGCTAGGGAAGGATCTCTATGTTGTTGACCGTTTGCTCACTGATGTTTTATCCAAGGATTTGGAGACTATGCACCATCTTGGTTCTAGTATGAAAGTTTGCCAAGAACCAACTGATCAAAATCACTTTCCTCTACTTGTGGCTGATTCAAGTGGCCTTACCTTTGCGGAACCAGAAAACAAGGTACCTTAGTTTTATGTCATTTCATGTTACTTTTCTTAATGCTTATAAATATCTTTGGGCTGTGAAGGTCCAATTCTATCATCTTCCTATTGTTTTGTGAAAACGGTGACAGGATCATCAAGAAAACAGATTTCGTTTTTCTCCTGCCCTTTTGCTCTACGGCTGATTTTTTTCTGCTTGGGTTGTGGGGTTGACTTGAATTTTTTTTCATATTTATTTCTATGTTTTTTAGTTTTTCTTTGCATTTTATGAGTTCCCAATCAGTCCTTCGCAAAAGAAAAACCCTTTTCAAAAAGATTTCCCAATCAGCCTTTTAACCTAGTTTATTCAATGATGTGGCATCTAATAATCAAGAACTTTGATGGATCTTATTAAGGTTGATAAAGGTAGATTTCCTCTTGATGTTGATTCTGGGGTATATTGTAGGACATGCTTCAATATTTGAAAATTGCTGAGGTAGTTGCTTTTCAACTTCTCAAAATAAAAACAAGGTAGTTGATTTTCAAAAAGTCTGGTGGAGGAAAGAGGATTTTTTTTCTTATTTGGGGGGAGGGGAGCAGGAAATTCATTTTTTTCATGTCGCACTAAATTTGTTTATCTCTCCTGCAATTGTTTTACCATATGTCAGGGAAAATTACCAGACATATTTTAGTAAATCCTGTTTGTGTCAAACCTTTTGAAATACACTGTACCAGTTCTCATTGATTCTTTACCAGATTAGGACTAGGAATTTTTCAGTGTAATTGTCTCTTGACGTAATTTTTTTTGAGTTCCCTTCCTATCTTGTAATAGTTAAATGACCGCTCTCTATTATACACTTCCTGCTTCCACAGTCTCTGTTCGACTGCTTTCTTTTGTGCTTTTAGTTACTTCTGCCTTGAATTGCTGTTTACATTGTTTAAGTTGAATTACTGTTTACATAAAATTGAAATTTGCTACTGCATTTATCATCCTCATTTGCCGTTTCAAAAGATATGTTAGTCTCGGATCTTTTCAACTTTTTGTGTCAAACAATTTGTCAGTTTACTGCCCTTTCTAATCTGAAATTCATTTAGGACAATTCCATTCTATAGATTCTCCCAGAAATTCTTAGATGGAGAATTGAAAGGACCATTGAAGTAAGAATGTTTGTGTACTTGCTGCAGGTTTTTGGGAAAGAAATTGGTTCTATCAACCACAAGTTAAACAGGCACTCACATTTATTGCATGAAGAAGCTGCTCGTTTATCTGAAATATTAAAAACCATACATGAAGAAATATCCCACGACAAGCAGCACTCAAATTCATTGAAGACAGACCTGATGCGGTTAGAATCTATTCAAAAAGAGAAAGATGCAGAATTGCTTATGGTGCAAAGATACAATGCTATGCTTTATGAAGCTTGTACCACTTTGTTCATGGAAATTGAAAGCAGAAAATCCCAATTGGTTGGAAGCAGCTTAGCTTCTGGGGCTCCCAAAATCAATTCTGTGTATCAAAGTTTAGCTGAAGGACATGATTTGGCTGAGATGACTGACCGGTTTACTGAGGAAGGTATTAGGTCAGTAATAGAGAGATTATTCATGGCTGTGAAAGATATTATGAGTGTACAAAATGATATCGCTGAATTTGGTCAAAGGGATATGAAAGCTGCTATAGCAAGTCTGCAGAAAGAACTTCAGGACAAAGATGTTCAGAGAGAGAAAATATGTGCAGAACTTGTTAGTCAGATTAAGGAAGCTGAATCTATTTCAAAGAGTTCTTTACAAGAGCTTCAGATAGCAAAATCTCAGATGGATGATTTACACAGGAAGGTGAAACTGATGGAGAAGGAACAAGATTCTCTGACACACAGGATAAAAGAACTGCAAGAACAGGAATCTAACTTTGCTGACTTACAGTTAAGAGTTAAATCACTTGAAGACATGCTAGAGGCAAAGGAACAAGGTGATTTTATTGAAGTTTTGAACTTAAAATCTTTATGTTGTTATCAGCTTTTATCTGAACTCTAACTTGGTAGAAGTTACATTTCGTATTACAATAGAAAACGAGGCACTGATGCAAGCACTTGAGGAGGAGGAGGCCCAAATGGAAGACAAAACAAACAAGATTGAGGAAATGGAGAGACTCTTGCTTCAAAAAAATAAAGATATGGAGAACCTTGAAGTTTCCCGTGGAAAGACCATGAAGAAGCTTTCTGTTACAGTAAGCAAATTTGATGAACTTCATCAACTATCTGAAAGCCTTCTGTCCGAGGTTGAGAATCTTCAGTCACAATTACAAGAGCGAGATACAGAGATTTCTTTCTTGAGGCAAGAAGTTACAAGATGCACTAATGATGCAATAGCTTCTGCTCAGATGAGTAGCAAAAGAGATAGTGATGAAATCCATGACTTTTTGGCATGGGTAGACAAGATGATTTCTCGAGTCCAGGTTCATGATATGGATTATGATGATGCAAAAGTTAACCAGATTCATGATTATAAAGAAATGTTAGAGAAACAGGTGGTGGCTGTAATATCTGAGGTGGAGGACCTGCGTGCACTGGCACAGACAAGAGATTTGATGTTGAAAGTAGAGAAAGATAAAGTAGAACAGCTGGTGAGGAAAGAAGAATTTCTTGAGAACTCTTTGCGTGACAAGGAATCTCAATTAACCATGCTTCAAGGTGCTAGTGGCATGGGGCAACTAGCAAATTCTTCATCAGAGATTATAGAGATAGAGCCAGTGGTATGTCGTTTCATTTATTTAGTTCTATTCATTAAATTTTATTTGTTGTTTCCATCATGGTGCCTCGACTGCTTTATCATTGATAATTTTACATATCTGCCAATTGAAGTGTAGCATAATTCAATTTCTAATAAATAAATAGTGTAGCATATTGAGATATTTATTTGCTTTCTGCATATTTTGTTTTCCAAAATTTAAATATCCTTAATTGCTGATCCACTTTTTTTCATTTAGTACAACAATAACATCATACCCAATGTAGCCCCATCAAGTGGGGTCTAGAGAAGTACAGTGTACATAGACCTTACCCCTACCTTAAGGTAGAAAGATTGTTTTCAATAGACCCTCGACTGAAGGAAAAATAGTTCAAAGTGGTCCCAAAAACCAAAACGTAAGTACAAGAAACAACAGATAATCATAAAAACAACCGATAGCAACAAAACAAAAACTATAACGAAACAATATGATAATTGTGGTACAAGAAACAACAGGTAGTAATAGAGATCGAAGGCCAAGAAATTACAAGATCAATACTACGACTACTAATATGAATGGACTCTGCCAATGATCCTTCATAGTAACTAAACAGACTACCATCATCCACCTTAGATGGAAGAACATGTGAAGGATGCACATTATAAAAAAAAAAAAAAAAAACATGTGAAGGATGTGCGCTAATAAATGAATTTCTGAGGACACATATAGAGTCTGCCCATCATTCTGTTCAAAGTATATGTACTTTGTGCCGATGTCCGCTAAAGTTTGAGTTCTGAAGAAAAACACTAGAACTGCCTCCTACTTAAAAGAAAAATAGGATCCCCAAGCTATAGACCTGTAGTAAGACTAAGAGTGTACTTGGTATACAAAACCTAGTTTGAATTGGAATATGACAATTACATGCTATGGATTTGCACTGAAAGCTCTTTGTATCTTATCTCTGAAATATCCTCATTATTTCGTGACTAAGCCTCATGTTCCTGGGGCTATACTTCTTGGCATTACTTCCTTCTGATTTTCAATGCAGGCCAACAAAAGGGTAGTGCCTGGAACTGTTGCATCACAAGTTCGCAGTTTGCGAAAAACTAATAATGACCAAGTAGCTGTTGCTATAGATGTGGATCCTGATAGTGGGAAACTAGATGATGAAGATGATGATAAGGGTAATGACTTCCTATTGCTAGTTTATTTTGAATCTTTCTGATTGTTAAGCATGTTTACTGTATTCTATTGTCTTGTTTCCCGGTCATATGTTGTGAGTAGAGTCCAATGTTTATAATAATGTCAAATGGTTTGAGATTGAGGTTCCTTTCACTGTGATTGTGGATGTGGTTTTGTTAGGGATGTAACATAGTGCATGAAGGTTTTCAAACATTGCCGATAACATTTTTTTCCTCTTATATAACCTCGATAGTTTCAACCCTAAAAAGCTAACCTCGATAGTTTCACTTCTTTCTCTAACCTTGTGGGGTTTCATGCCTTGTCAATTTTGTCTTTTTTCTTTTCCTTTTTTTTTTTTTTGGTTTATACTCATTCTTGCTGTGTGGTAGATTCTGTTTTTGTGGTGCTATATAATCTTAGAAAGGCACTATGGTTTTAAGAGAACACTTCAATGGTTGGTTAGGAAATATAAAAGTCCTTTCTTCCCTCTTTACTTTGCTTTTTCTTCTGGGTGGTAGGGCACAGGGTATAGGAAGAGGAAGGGTATTTGAATTTTTTTACATCTGTATATGAGGTCATATTTTGAGCTAGGTATGCAGTTGTGGAGTTTTCTGTTAATGACATGTTTTGTGTCTTGGTTACATTCATTTACGCAGTCTTCTTGTCTTCTTCTCCTTATGGTTTGGTTTGTATTCACATCTTCGAACTGCTGATAACACCTTTCTTTCCTCTCAGCTCATGGTTTCAAGTCAATGACGACATCAAGAATCGTCCCGCGGTTTACAAGACCCATAACCGACATGATAGATGGTCTATGGTAAACAAATTTCATCTCCTGCTTTCATTTTTGTATGCATCTGAAATGTTGTTATCTAACTAAAACAATATTGTGTTTGAAACACTACTAGGGTATCCTGTGATCGGACACTAATGCGGCAGCCTGTTCTACGGCTTAGTGTGATCATCTATTGGGTTGTGTTGCATGCTCTTCTTGCAACATTTGTAGTATGAGAGCAGAATAGGTCAGATCTTTTTTCTCGTCTCCCCTCTCGTTATCTGCTGTACTTTGATCCAAGTACTGGATTTCCTTACCTATTTCTTCTTGCTGTATGCGGAGAATTAAGTTACCTAAATGAATTGATGATAAGATCCTAATTGTTTTATCTGTGATACACACACTTGAACTGTTGATCCTTCCTCCATATTTGTAAGAGAATGGATTTTCAGGAATCTTGGAATGCCTTGTTTAATTATTCTCTTCATCGTACACATGAATTTTGAATGTTTCACAGGTCTTTATTTCTTATTGAGTGATGAAATACAGTTTTCCTGATTGTCTCCGTATTCTGCAGGTCCGTTGTCTGATGTTCTCACTGTGATTAATTGTGGAGTCACGGGCAAGATATGGCTGTCTTCACAATCTTCTGTAAATCATCCAAGTTAGTTTTGACTAGATTGTGGTTGATCACTTCATTATTTTGCTCGACCAAGGAATTCGTGATTTGTTCTGTTTTTTTGTGAATCACGTTCTTGGTTTCACACTCATATATAGGCAAAATCCATAGTACTGTAATCCAAATATGATATTTCATAGCAGTAGGGAGCTGGGCACATTGATGGGAAATTAGTTTAGTGAAGATCACTGTCAAAAGATGTGTAATTTTTTTAATAGTACCCATTTGTTACAGATTTTCAATAAGAAATGTGTAGGTGGTTCTTGTACTACCACATTGCTTTTTGTCTATTAATTTTGGGGTTTAGGTGTAGCCACTTACACATATAAATGTGAAATTATGGTTGATCTACTCTTTTTTTTCTCTTGTGGATCCAATGCCTTTAGTTTAAATAAATTATGCGTACAACAACATACCCTATGAAATTTCACAAGTGGGGTTTGGAGAATGTATGCAGATTTTATCACTACCTCGTGGAGGTAGACAGGTTATTTTCAAAAGACCTTCGGGCTCAAGTGCAACAAAAAACTAAATTATGCATACGTAGTTGAATTAAAAAGAAAAGACGCATCACTATATTCATTATTGTAAAGAAGTAATAGGTATTAATATACTAATTTAAAATCTTGGATTCGCCTTTTGAGGTTTGAAGTGAAGAGAAAAAGGCAAAGGAGAAAGAATTTCTTATCATAGGTTTTTTCAATTTTCAAGACTCAAACTTGAGACTTTAATCTAAGGTACTGAGTATCATGAATGTGTTAAGTTATTATTAATATGCACAAATTAGTGGCATGTAGATGTTGATATTATAACATCGATGTAGTTTAACTTAATTATGGATAAAATAATGATTTCATTTATCTTCAACATATATATGGGGCTGGGATTTTTTCTTCTTCTACGTATACGTCAAGTTGTTAATATAGCGACATAAGTCTTTGAAAGGGATTGATCAGTTGAAAAATATTTTCTAATTTTTTCATGATCATTACAAATGTAATACAAATTACAAATGGTTGGTTCCAATAACAAAGATTCCCACAACTAATACTTGCAGAATTTTTTAATATTATTTTACGTTGAATAAAATGTGAAATACAAAAATGAAAATTAGTATTACATGGATTAAGATCACTAAATGACAAATCTCTATATTATAATTCATGAATTAAAATTCTTATGTTACTAATCTTTGTATCATTAGCATATATCAAACCCAACAAGAAATCGAAATGAAGTTGTATGGAAAATATTGTCGTAACAAACTCGAAAAGGAACAAATGTGTACTCGTGATTCATGTGAATGACAGGAAATTCTTTGTTTCATATGTTGTCCTGTCAAAGAGGAAAAAGACACAGAAATATCAACATATTTTTGAACATTGATTTGATGGAATCTTTTCTTATTAAAAGATTTCAGTTGTTGTTGCATTAACAAAAATGGTGGTTTTTACTGTCGTTTTGTATATCAAAGAAGTCATTGCCACGTATGCTTGACTAGGAGTTGATATATATATATATATATATATATATA
>NW_006239164.1:535377-561339 GCF_000226075.1 Solanum tuberosum
TATATATGATGCTAGATGAATCATGCTTTATTCGAGTGTTGAGTCTATCAGGAGAGGCAGCTCGTCATAAGGTAGAAGTAAGACGAGATACACATTATTCTTTTCAGATCTTACTTACGAAATTTTATTAGCTTTTTTATTGTTGTTGTTGATGCTAGATATATAAATCACTCATATGTAACAAAGTAATTGTTAGAGAGTAATTTGCCTTGTGATCGCAAAACGGATTGTTAATTCTTGATTTCAGACCTCAAATGTATGTTGATCGGATATATTCCTCATTATCATAACATCGTCCAAAACATCGTATTATGATATCACTTATATTATGTTATACATTATAAAGTCTTGACCTTTCTTAATTAAAGGATTAGTGGTCATCCTTAAGTTGATTTTCTTAGTGCAATATATATATTTATATGGAATATGTTTTCAAATATTTATCTTTATTTATTTAGTTTGTCATTATACGACAAGATTATTCTTCATTCTAGAGCACAACGATTAGGATTTGTATCAAAAGACTTTTGAGTATGAGCTAACACTAATACGAATTCGTAACTTTTGAAGAGTCTACTGACCGTTTTATTGTGCCCCATATCTATTAACTAAGAAGAGGGTGAACACAACAATGGTATGAACCCTTTCCTTTCTGTTGCTACCAACGAAACATAAATTACAACATTTAACATGTTTTTTAACGTCTTAAAATCATGACTTCTTGTTATAAGTGACTATGGTGATTGATGTTGATGATGATAGTTGTAGGTGGTGATGCATGGTGGTAGTACATGTCGTTTTTGTAAAAATCTTTGAATAGACATCTTAAAAATATTAAGTCTTTATTATAAATATAGATCTTAATTATTCATATCTATTTAGTCTCATTAAGTAATTGTAAGATCATAAAAATAAACACACCTAATAATTAAATTTTGAATTTAAAACCAAACATACTTAAGAATTGAAATATGAATTATTAAGATCAGAATTTTTTTTAAGTGAAAATAAATGATGTTTTAGTAAACTAAATCTTGTATTCGTCGTTTTTTTAATAGGCTAAGGTGATAGTTAAATTCACTATTGGTGCAATAAAGCTTAAATTATGTAGGCAATTTGTAAGTGGATGAGAGCCTAGAGTAAAGGTAAAATTATTTTTGTGTGATTTAAGACCTTAACTTCACGTGCTAGTAAATATATTTTATATACATATTTAATGTATTTACAAAATTTGAATTAAAATTATTAATTTTTTGTCAAATCCATATATGGTAAAGCCTACCTCTGCCTTTACCTACATCAACATGTCACAAGCTTGAATCGTGGGAATCAACCAACCACTAATATGTGTGTCAGCATAAATTGTCTATATCACGCTCCTTGTGTGAAGGTAAAATGCTTTGTACATTGGACTTTTCCTTTTAACATATTTTTTTTCATTTTTTCCACTCAATGTTGATATCCGTTTTAGAGTTTGACTAATTCGATTCATGTCGAAAAGTGACTTCAGATTCACGTAAAAAAATCCTACTTTGGAGGTTAAACGCTTCACAATCAAAGATGGCTTCATTTCTAAAACTCAAACTCGAAATCTTTGATTAAGAATGGATAGATCCTTACCGCTTCACCACGTCCTTTTTTCAACATATTAGTGTATCTTGGAATAAAGTGTTGGATTCAAAAGAATCAAGACGTCATGCAAAAGCCTATAATTTGCTGAAGATAAATTAGACGACACATTAAACTATACTAAAAAAAACATATATTATTATATGATATAACCAATTGACCTACCTATTTAAAAACTAATAAAAAACATTAAAACTGTAGAGGGAAATTCTCTCCATAAACAAAAGTCTCTAAACAACTATGCTATAAGAATAGAGATCTTCAATTTATAAATCTCCAAATTTTTTCTTTGAAGAAAGAATAACCAAATATAGAGAGATTTTTTTTGTTCTTTTCAGGAAAGTAAAAACAATTACATATTAGAATGCTTTAACTTTTCTTCCGGAAAGTAAATCTCAAATATGAAAAAAAAAATCAGGGCAAAATCGTAACAGATGCTATATACATGGAATTTAATCCTTTAAAAACATAGCCATTCTCTCCTAATGCTTACTCCACAACTCCAAAAACTCATCTCCCCTGTTCCATCTCCAACACAAAAAACAGAGCAAACACAAACAAAAAAGAGGAAAAAAATGGAGAAACCAATCGAAATTTTTGATGTAATCGTCATTGGTGCTGGTATAATGGGTAGTTGTACAGCTTATCAAACATCAAAACGTAATCAAAAGACACTTCTTTTAGAACAATTCGATTTCTTGCACCATCTTGGTTCTTCCCATGGCGAATCAAGAACCATACGTGCCTCTTACCCCGAAGACTACTACCCGAAAATGGTCTTAAAATCCGAGACCCTTTGGAGAGATGCTGAAGAACAAATTGGATACAAAGTCTATTTCAAAACTCCACAACTCGACATAGGACCTTCTAACAACAAAGCACTTAAAGCTGTCATTTCTAGCTGCAACAAAAACTCGATCCCTGTTCGTGTTATTGATCGTAACACGATGTTTCAAGAATTCGATGATTTGATTCAATTACCTGATAATTGGATTGGTGTTGTTACAGAGTATGGTGGTGTTATTAAACCAACTAAAGCTGTTTCAATGTTTCAAACACTTGCGATCAAGAATGGAGCTTTTTTGAAAGATAACATGGAAGTTGTTGAAATCAAGAAGGATAGTTTAACAGGGGGTGTTTTGGTTATGGGAAAAAATGGAGAAAAATTTAGTGGGAAAAAATGTGTTGTTACTGTTGGTCCATGGATGAATAAATTAGTTAGAAATATAACAGGAATTGTAATTCCAATTCAACCATTGGAGACAACTGTATTTTATTGGAAGATTAAAAAAGGGTATGAGTCAAAATTCACTATTGGAAATGGTTTTCCAACTTTCGCTAGTTACGGTGAGACGTACATATACGGCACACCGTCACTCGAGTATCCGGGATTGATTAAAATCCCGATACATGGTGGGCGCCCCTGTGAGCCTACTGACAGGACGTGGGAGCCCACACAGAGTTTGGATCCACTCAAGAAGTGGATCCAGGAGAAATTCGGAGACCTCGTTGATTCAACGAGGCCGGTCCTGATGCAGTCGTGTATGTACTCGGTGACACCAGATGAGGATTTTGTGATTGATTTTCTTGGTGGAGAGTTTGGAGATGATGTTGTGGTTGGTGGTGGATTTTCTGGGCATGGGTTCAAAATGGGACCAATTGTGGGGAAAATATTAAGTGATCTTGTTATAGATGGAGAAACAAAAGATGTGGAGTTGATGCATTTTAGAATTAAGAGATTTGAGAAAAATTCTAAAGGAAATTTGAAGAACTTTGATGATCAAGTGAGTTCAGCACATTAAGTGAAACATTATCATAAATTTTATTTGTCTTTTCTATAGGTATTATATGTAGTTCATGTAACTATGTGGTATCTTATCTAAGTGATTTTATTATGTCTTTGATCTTTTATGTTGGGTTGTTTTGGGGAACTTTTAGTGAAAAGAATATTGTAAAGTTTTTTTTTTTTTATCCGTTTTAGAGTTTTCACTCTTTTTGTTTTTTTCGGTGACCAATCTTAGTATTGGAGATGAGGAGTTTACCATTCGAACAACATCCTCTTGGTATTACAAAGGTTTGAGTTGTGTTCTAAATTTATTTATCTTTTTGAAGAAACTAAATAGTTGTTCATTCAATAGCTTAAACTAAAATAACTGATAGATGTATAATTCATATATAAAATACGAAAAAGGGCCTAAAATACCCTCAAAGTATTGAAACTGGTACACAACTACCCCTCATCCACCTATTGGCTCCAAAATATCCTCCTCATTCACATATTGGCTCACAAATACCCTCCCCATCCACCTTTGGGTCCAATTTTAGGCACTTTATTATTGGAGCACCATTTAAAATAATTAAATAATCCTTTTAATTACGTGGCGCTCAACCATTGGTTGCAATTTAATTATTTAATATAATTTTAAACCCACCCATTTTTAACTAAACCCTCCCCAATACTTATTAAACCCACCCGACCCAATACAAAAAGAACCCAATATTTTCATACGAGTATTTCTCCTTGTTTGATTTTTTTTTATCTGTTTGAGTGGTTTTGTGGGATTTTCATTTTTATGCTTGTTAGCTGTAATAGGGAAATACAGAATTGTAGTTTGAAGTAAAATTGTGTTTATATCAAGGGTGTTGTTGATATTGTTGTGCAGTCACATTGTGAGCATTTTTATGTGCTATTGATATTGTTGTGCAGGTTTTCGTACTTGATGATTAGAAAAATATCATATCAAAAAACTTGATTGATTGAGTTGTTTTAGTTATTACCCTGTATTTGCTAAAAGTTAGAGGCTTGCCCCACACACACACATATATATGTATCCATGTTCCGTGTTGAAAATATTGTATTCAGTTGAACTCGTATGTGATAAGCTAGATACGACATATGAAAATATTGAGTTCTTTTTGTATTGGGTTGGGTAGGTTTAATAAGTATTGGGCGGTTTTAGTTAAAAATGGGTGGATAATGGGTGAGTTTAAAATTATATTAAATAATTAAAATTGCAACTAATGGTTGAGCGCCACGTAATTAAAAGGATTATTTAATTATTTTAAATGGGTGCTCCATTAATGAAGTGGCTAAAATTGGACCCAAAAGGTGGATGGGGAGGGTATTTGTGAGCCAATAGGTGGATGAGGAGGGTATTTTGGAGCCAATAGGTGGATGAGGGGTAGTTGTGTACCATTTTTAATACTTCGAGGGTATTTTAGGCCCTTTTCCGTATATAATATGTATACAAATTGGAAAAGTAAACAATGAATTTGACTGAAGTAGACTCTGCAATCTTGCCTCGAAGTAGTAAATGAGTTTTTTTGAAATTTCTATCTGATTAAATTTGATTTTGCGCATTGGAGGGTCTAGGGGACAACATTCTTAATAATATTTTTCCCTTCCTAAGGATAAACGAGTTGAGAATGTAAATTATGACCACAAATTTTGAATCTTTATGATCTTGGGTGTTTTTGTACACCTATTTGTCATATTTTATCCACATTTCACCTTAGCTTACTTAAACATTTGTCTCAATTGTGATGTTTTGGATACTATATGTGGATTTCATAGGTCTATATTACTTGAACGATCATGTATATTCGGGAGTGCATTAAAAGTTGACCTCAATTACTACATCACACTTTTTAGAATGCAACCTTTTGATAGACCCTGTTAATATAAAATATTTGTGCATAATAGTAAATACTGTACTCAGCCCTTGCTTATCCAACTAAACAAAAAATGATTTACAGATTCATAAGTTGTAATTTTGATTAAATCCACCTAATTCAGAGTTCAAACCCTTCTAAAAGGAAGTCAATTGAATTAAACGTTTATTACAAAGTCTAATTCTAATTTATGACCTTGCCTGTTAGCGTAGAGGAAATGAATTTGATCAATAGCTTTAACAACTCCTTTGTCTTTAATCCCTTTTCTACAATTTTTTTTTAACTATATCATACAAATTGAAACAATGACTGATAATAGTATTACTTGTTCTTTGCATAACTTAGATTTGATGGCGGTCGTGTTAGAAACCATGAGGCTCGTGCGCAGATGCAAGCCAGAGTTAGGAGTTTGGGGGTTCTAAATTTTAGGACAGAAGAGAAAAATATTGCAAAATATGCTTCTTTTAAATAGAAAAAGAATTCTTTTTTATTGATAGTGGGGTTCGAACCCACAATACTAGTGTAAAAAGCATTTTCACCACATTTTCTTACCACTGAGTTGTCAATCAATTTTTTTTAGGAGGTTCACAGATTAATATACATATATATTTATTTAATTTTCTTATACAAATACATGATCTACGAAAAATCTAATAGATTCATTCGATCCCACGAACCTCCACCTAGCTTCGCCTCTGCTCTCCCTGTCTGTCGTCTACGGAGGAGTCACGGGCGTAGAATACACAACAGTACTACTGCTTGAGCCAATTCGAGAGCAAGCAGCCAACTAAACTGATTATGGCTTGTAACTTGTAATCACGTGTGTTTGCCTACCCCCAAACACCTTATTCACTCTTTCTCGAGTACTTTGTTAACGCGAGATGTTTTGTGTATTGACAATCAAAATATTTTGTTTAGATGCTACAACTAAATCTTGTTTCAATGGGATACCTTAAGTCCTAATAAAGTGTTTTTTTCAATCTCTACCAACTCAAATTTCCTCGAGATGATCCGAAATTTTAAATATGAACTTCTTTTGATTGTTTTGAGTCTTTTAAATGATGGATTATATTTGTAATGTAACGATATTGTATATATATGCATATATATTGTTGTAGTTCATCCTCTCAATAAATTGATTTATTTTTCAATTACTGATCAACTCAAATCACCTCTAGATGGTCCCAATTTTTTTTATATGAGTTTCTCAAATAAGTACGCATGATATCCATTATGTCCCAAGTTTTACTTGTGATATTTTTTCTAAGTGACAAAAACACACACCGAAGTAAGCATTATAGATATTGAAGAAAAATCGAAATGATTTGGACGACTTCAAAAAATCTAATTTCACTTATATAAAATAGGATAATCAAAATTATTGGTATGATATAAATTTCAAAAAGTCTATTGCAATTTTATATATATATTATTGTTATACATAATAAATATTTGATATTGAATATCTTAAAAAAAAAATCTGATTTCACCTCTGAATAACAATATTATATTTGAACCAAACAAGATATTCGATAGGATTGGTGAAAGTTACGAATCAGATGCTAGCTGAAAAATTCTAGGTTGCAGTAGCCATCACACCTAGACAATTAAACAAACAAGATAGAATCAAATTCAATTCAATCCCTTATTCTTTTTTATTTTATTTATATTGGTGTTCGATATCTGTATTGAAGTTCGATTAATTCAAATTCATTCAGCATAAGACCCCTTTCAAGGGGAAACACTTTCTATCAAGGATTTTTTTAATACCAAGGATTCAAACTTAAGACTTTTGATTAACTAAGAAGCAACCTTATCCACTGCACTATATCTTTCGATGACAATTCAATCCTCTCCTCACTTGTATTTCTTTCTCTTAAACCTTATATATACTTGAAAAACTTTTGCTTGTTCATATTGGAAAATATAATGGGTCTGTTCATGAGTTGCATGGGAGAAGGTCAGTAATCTTCACTTCTTTTTTGTTTTTTGTTTTTTTGGGTCCATAGGATACACTTCTATTTCTCCCATCTTGTGAAAATGTTATTGTTTAAGATGTTAAATAAATAAATATTTTCTTAATAACTATTTTTAGAATGTTTTATCTTTTTCTTTGACGCTTTAAAACAAATCAGAAGGCCCCGCTTACTGCAGAAAAAAATAGGAGTTATTGTAGTTTCAAAATTAAATTAAAATATAATATTTCAAAGAATGATGGGAATGAGATGAATTGGATAAATATAGTCATTTTCTGACATAATTGATAGTTTCTATAACAAATTGATAGATTTGGGAAAAGAAGGAAAATGTTATTTCAATCTTCTTTAATTTCATAGAAACATGATTATCAATCATCTAAAAAATAAAATAAAAAAACGTATAGGGAAAATATCGGTTATCGGAAGCAAATTGATGACCATAGCGTTACAAATGCGATGCACTCTAATCTCTAAGCTATGATTATACCTCAATTATATTTCAACAGTAACTTCTGTCTCAATTTATGTGGCATAGTTCGAATTTTGAGAATCAAATCTCTTTAGTTTGACCGTGTATTCAGACATGAAATTTTTAAAATTTTGGAAATAAAGTTTACATGTTTGAAAACGACATATTACAAGTACTATAAGTCACAATACTTTACAATTAAAATATTTAAATGACATGTGAAAAAGTTATAGTAACAAAAAAAAATTCATTTGAATTTCGAAATAAAAAGGTATCAAGTAAGTTGGATCAGCCTCACAACCAAAAAGGCCTAGGCCCAAAATTTGTATCAGCTCTATTGGGCCTAAACCCAATGAGTACGGCTTTCAAGCCCATTCCAAATCCAGTTATTCATATCTCTAACATTTCCCCTTTTCATAGTGGTGGCCTAGGGTTTTTCTCTCTCGCGTTCTTCACTAGGGTTTCAGGTTTGCCGTCTCCTTGCTTCAATTTTCACTTGTATAGATCTGTTTATGTTTGATCTGATGTTTAATATTGAACTTATGACTTGTTTTAGTTTGATAAGTTGAATTTTGCGGTTCCGTCAATCCTAATTTTGTTAAAAATTTCATAGAATTGAAGAAATTAATCGTTTTATTGAATTCGAACATCTTACTAGAATTTTAGTAGCTCAATTAGTTGACTACCTGAATTTTCAGCTTGTTGGCAAGGTTTTCGATTCCCGTCGGTGTAATCTGCTTCGCCATTTCCGTTTCCCTACTCCTTTTGGGAATAAAAATATGAAAAAGATCATCTTTTTTGTGGTTTGTAGATGTATATAATGCTTTGTTGAACTCATTAGGTAATGTCTTTTCTTGTAATTGTTTGTTGTTGCTACCGTTTTCTTCTTCTTTATTTTTAGCATGACTTCTTTACTGATGTATTTCCTTTTCATATGTGTTATGTATATGCTTAGTCGACCTGAATGTCTATCGGAAACAACCTCTCGGCCTTCAGAAGTTAGGTGTGAGGTTGCATACACTGAGTATGCTGTTGTTGCATAGTGAAAGCAGTTATAATAGGTGGCCTCACCTTTTTTATATAATTTAAAACATAAAATATATATATCTACTTCTTAAAAAAATAGTATTCCAAAGTGCGTAGTATTCGCCATAAAGAATAATTGATGATGGAGTTTAGTTCTTAGTCACTTGTAGTAAAACTGTTTTTTACACACTTTCATACAACTGTAGATTAGTGTTTTTAGTGAAATAGGATAGACAGATTGTTTTCAGATATTGCAATCATCAGCATATACAGCATAAATCCTTAATAATTTAAGTATACTACAGTGCTACCAAGAAACAGAGTTGCAAATAACTTTTTGTTTTTGATGATTTTGGCATATTCCAGACACGGTACCATTCAATTTCTTATAATTACCTTATGAATATTTAACTCTTTTTTTTATATATATATGTCTGACCAAAGTGTGTATTCCTGTATAGGTTATTATTCCGAGATGTCAAGAGTGTATGTTGGAAATCTTGATCCTAGGGTCACTGAAAGAGAACTAGAAGATGAATTCCGTGTCTTTGGAGTTATAAGAAGGTAAAGCAAATTCTACACTACATTTGTATTTTTGATCTGTATGCATTGTTGACCTCTAAAAAATAGGATGTGCAAATTTTTTAGTAATTGGCTGCTGAATACTCTTATAGAGTAGAGCAAGTAAATATTTAGTTTACAACTAGAACCTGTTATTAGTGATTACTAGTCATCCATTCTCTATTGCTTATATTTTCTCAGTTCATGAATGAAGCATAAACTAACAATCTGACATGAAGGAGCATTTAAGTTTTATTTTTTATCAGATAGAAGATAATTTTATTCTAACTTAATGAGTATACCTGTTTCTCTAAAGCAGTATTTAGATGTAATGGTTGTAAGCTGTACTGCAAGCACATTATTTCCTTATATTCATGACTAACTTTTGCCAGAAATTTCTAAGGAAATGGATCTGGTATAAGATATCAGATATCCATGCTTTTGTTGCTCTTTGATCTGTTGAAACTCCTATGTATTGTTTTGAATTCTTTTAAAAAAAGACTGATTATTGAATGACAAATAAAGTGACATGTTGAGATTTAAATCGAAGGGATTTGGGATATAAATTCAGCTACTAAGAACATTCGTAGAACTTCAGTATAAGTAGGGGCTATTTCATTTATGGAATTTGACTACTTGTTTTTCCATCCGTCTTTGTTATAATGCTTTCTGATTAGCGCATAACGCACTTGATGAAAAAAATTTGAAATGCTTGCAGTGTTTGGGTTGCAAGACGCCCACCTGGTTATGCTTTTATCGACTTTGATGACCGTAGAGATGCACAAGACGCAATCAGGGATCTGGATGGTATTGCCCCTTACTCATGCATATGGTTGAACCTTCTGAATGGGTTCTTATCTTACTTATGGCCGTGTATCTTGCCTTTTTCCGAATTCAATCTTTTTCAAAATACTTTGCAGCTTCATTATCAATTTTATATTTTTTTGCTCTATACATCAGCATCTGTAAAGTCTGGCAATATGTCAAATACTAAAGCATTTGAAGTTTTTCTTTTCCTGATACATTAAACAGGTAAAAATGGATGGAGAGTGGAGCTCTCACATAATTCTAGAGGAGAAAGGGGTGGGGGCCGTGGAGGAGGTCGTGGTCGTTCTGGAGGCTCTGATTTGAAGTGCTATGAGTGTGGTGAGTCTGGTCATTTTGCTCGTGAATGCAGAGTGCGAGGAGGTCCAGGTCCTGGTAAACGTAGAAGTCGTAGCCCTCCTAGATATCGGAGGAGCCCAAGTTATGGTCGCAGGTCAGAAGAGAACTTTTCAAATATGTAGTAGGACATGACATTCACTTTTACCCCCTTGTAATGCCCTTTTTGAAACAGGAGTTATAGTCCTCGTGGACGTTCCCCCAAACGCCGAAGCGTGTCACCTCGTGGCCGTAGTTATAGCCGATCTCCATACCGTGGAAGAGATGAAGTTCCTTATTCCAATGGGTGAGTTTCCTAACTTTGGCATCATTTATTGTGTCATCTTTGTTGATTGGGCATTCTTTTTCAAGTGTTCGTACCTGATTAAAGTTGGGTGATTCATCCTAATGTGTATATCTATATACATTAGGATTTGTTTCTTGGATCTTCATTTGAATTATTTTGTATCTGTTTGGTGTTTCATGCCTTAGTTCGTGTAGCTTGTGTATTGACGGTGTTGCTACCTACCTACTTGTTTTGGGTTTTTGATTTTGGGACATTGTCTGGTCTCATGCTATACAAATATGTTCGTTTATTTATTCTTTCATATTGATAATGAATCTTATCAATGCTCTTGTTATCCTTATCCTTCTTCTGCTTTGTAAAACAGAAATGGTGTCAGGGACCGAATCAGAAGCAGGAGCTGAACGGAGAAGTTGATTACTTGTCTCATTCAGGAGTTTTTCGATGTGTGTGTTACTATGCTTGACTTGATCACAGCTGTGTAAGTGAGGCCATGCCCTCAACTTCAACGGCTTTAATTTTCGTATGATATTATAAGTGTGTTTTTTTAATTTCTCAACTTTTTCCCTTTTTAAGAACCATTATGTTAGGGACATAGACCTTTTGTACTTTATGGCGTCTATTATCTTTAGAAAAGAAATATCCTAAAGAATGCTGCTAAAAATTTACTTTTGTTTTCTTGTGTCGAGGTGTCTTCACGGTACTCTGCTTCGTTGGTTTTCTGCTCCCACACTCTGTGGTTTCGTTCTTCACTGCCCTGCTGTGGGATCTTCAATTTCAATGATTGTGGATCCCAGCTAGCTACATCACTAGATGCTCTTCTGTTTGATTGAATCTCTGCTGCTATGACACGCCTCACCTCAAAGTGTAGTGGTATATTAAAAGTAGATATTAAGGATGATGAATGGCATCACAGTCATATGGCAGGTACCTAGTCTGTTACAGAGAGGTTGAGAAACTCACATTCTTGTTAAACAATTGATCGCCACATCAGCAAGGTCATTGTTCCGGTATCTGAAAGCTTACTCGTGGAAGTTCATGGCTTCAAGGGTTGCATGTAAACATCCTAGGTCCTGTGATTCCCTTTGCCTCTTATTTGTTGCTCCCTTTTAAAATCAACTATTTGCTTATCTTTTTATGCCATTTTAAACTATTTTTCTGTGCCTTTTACTTTCATCATATTCTTTTATCAAAATATTTTTTTCCATCATTATCTCTCCCGTCATTGGAGGAGAAGTGAACAATATTTCATCAAAATATTTCCTTTAATCTCTGTACTTATCCGTACATATTTTGATGTTTTCCTTTTTATAAAGTGGCCTTGCAACCTATTAAAACTCAAAATTTTGAAAGATTTGCATGAGATTGGTGTGATACCAAGTAAAGACCTGTGTTATACTTCGCTTCCCTTTTATTTCCTTAAAATTTTGTATTGTATTGCAAAATCTGTTTCTCTATTTTGCTTTCTGCTGGAGACAAAAATGGTTCATGAATTTCTTTTTCAAAATTTTGCTACTCGACTTATAGTTTTCAGTGAAGTGTCGTCGTTGCTTTAAAATTTTAGAAGAGGGTGAATTTCATCTGCGAGTCTACATCAATCGTCATTTGAAGCACACCTATTTTAGATTGGTTCATTGCATATTAGCAGGAACCTTGTTGCTCTGCTTTTGATCAATGAACTTGCTCTTACTCCATGGGAAACATCATTGAGCTTTACTTGCTTTGTACCCGGTTTTCTCCTTCCACAACACCTGCGGCTTGATATTGCTAGCTTCAAGTTGTTAAAGCGACATCTCATTGACCCCCCCTCCATCTTCTCAAATTGCCTGCTTGCTAGAGCTTTGAGTGCGTACTGTGATATATTTTGTATTCAAATGGCTTGAAACTTTCAAGTAACTTTACCTTCGAAATATGTTTATTACTTATGGTAACCTCATCTCAGTCATCAGGTTTGTGATTTCACACAAATTTTCAATTGCCAGATATTATGTTGAGAAAAGAGGGAAATTCTTATATTTCCCTTTTGATACAAACTACTACTTCTGATGTTTGAAGTATAATATTTAGGTTTTTCAACTATACAATATATATTTGTGTAGAAAAACTATTCATTGTGTCATTACATCAAGCACATCTCATTGCATGTCTGTGAATTGTCACTCTTTAACTTTGCTAGTCAGTGGTACGTCTTTAATATCGACGAAAGTTATTTTTCAATTGATTAGTTAAACACACTATTATTCGTTAAATGTATTTTTAAAAAAGTTTGACAGATTTTAAAAGCTTGGTTGAATAGGTCACAACTCACAAGTCAATGTAAAATCATTAGTATGTCTATCACACAACTGAGTAGTTACATGGTACTTTGTTTGAAATTCCTGTGACTATTATTTTGATAGCATACTAGTCATTTTTCAGATTATCACGATGAAAAAGAAAATGAAGTTCATAACATTACTTTGACTAGTTATATTATTAATTTATTATGACGAATTTCCTTAAAAGATAAAAAAATATCAACTCTACTTATGTGTTATTACTAGCTCTATCATTATTACTTATTTTATATCTTATATATACTATACTAGACACAAGTGCCCGTGCTAGAATATCTATTTTTTTTGTTTCACTTTATGTGATATAGATAGAATTTAGAGAGTCAATTAAATTTTAATATGATTTTTAAATATTTAAAGTTGTTAATGATTGTAATTTATAGTACTTTTTACATAATATGTGTTACTTCTCTTGTCCCAATGTATGTAGCATAGATAGAATTTCAAGAGTCAATCAAATGTTGTTAATTATTGAGATTTACAACATTTTTTATGTAGTTTTCAAATTAAATAATACATACTATCTATTTTGTCCCATTTTATGTGACACGAATAGATTAATTTTATGAATGAATCGATTTTTTTATAAGCAATCGAATTATTTATATGTTTTTTAGAAAATATTGAAATTTTCAATTATCATGATTTATAGTATTTATACGTAATTTTTAAATATATAAAAAATAAGACAAACAAATTAAAACGAAAGAAAAGAAATTGAATATATGGGTGGCTGTCAAGTGTCAAGTAGGCATGTCAACCTCGACATGCATGGTATCCCCACTTATATATTAGTAAAATAGATTAATTTTATGAATGAATCGATTTTTTTATAAGCAATCGAATTAAAATAATTGAAGTTTTCAATTATCATGATTTATAGTAGTATTTATTACGTAATTTTTAAATAGATAAAAATTAAAAAAAATAAGACAAACAAATTGAAACAAAAGAAAGAAAATTAAAAATAAGAAAAAAAATTGAAACGAAAGAAAGAAAATTAAATATAAGACAAACAAATTAAAACAAAAGAAAAGAAATTGAATATATGGGTAGCTGCCAGGCATATCGACCATGACCTGCCTGGTATCCCCACTTATATATATGTATGTATATGTATATGTATATGTATGTAATGGATGGATTTAGTATATTAAAAAAGTCAAGCAGATTTCCTCAAAATGTTATATAAAATACCTTTAAATATCAAATCACGTTGTTTGTAACATCTTTTATATATAAAATAAATATTTTTGGATTAAGTAATTTTATTTTTAAAACAAAAATATTACTAATAAATGAATATTGTGAAAATAGAATTAATAGTATCTTATTTATCAACCTAAGCTTTACAACAAGTAACTTATTGAATTGTTACCTTTTACTCGGTGGTAATTTGAATTTTGGAGCACCATGTCTATCGTAATATTAACTTTATTTTTGTTGTGTTCTATTTTTGATATTTGCACCATGTGGTGTTTATAGGTGTTTTCGTCAGCACGCTATTTTGTTGTTGTTAATAATCCTTTTCTGAATGTTCTGCACTGCCTTCTTTATTAGTTATCATGTTTATGTTAATGTCCTTTTCTCTTTTCATAACTATTTTGATTTGTTGCACTCGAATCAATGTCCTTTGAAATAATCGCTCTATTCCACGAGATAAGAGTAAGATTTCCGTACACTTTGCCTTCTTTAGACTACACTTGTGAATTTCACTGAATATACTATTGTCTAAGATACATTAAAGAATTATTGTGACAAATAGGAAATGTCAAATTTAGGTTCAATCTAACATTTATTTTATACTGTATATTTGTGTGGCCAAACCGTGTGACTTCTCTCACAATTTATCAACTATTTCCCATCTTTCTTCCTCTCTCTATATAAGACATCCTTAGCTTAATTCAGTCATATACTCCCACTACTCTCTCCAACACAAAACACAAAAAACTACTCTTCTCTAGCAAAAATACTTAGCCATGAAAACACAAAATTGGTCATTATTAAAGTCACTAATGAGCAAAGCAACCATGAAGATAACTTTTCTACTTGGCTCAAAAATACAAAAATGGAAATTAACTTCAAGAATCCTAAGTTTTCAAAGAAAACATCCTATAAAGTTATTCAAGAAGTCTAAGAGCTCGTTATACGATGCAATTCGCGACATAGATGATCAATTTGAACAACAAGAAGGTCCTTCTACACATTGCATTCGAAGAACCAAAAGTAATATTGCTCGCAATAATGATGATGATGAAAAGGACGTTGATAAGAGAGCAGAGATGTTTATTGCTAATTTTAGAAGACAACTTAGATTGGAAAGACAAATATCATTGGAGCTTCGATATTGCAAATGATCCATGAAGATTTCTTGTTGAGCAAGTAATCGATCAACTATTGAGAGTTTTTGAAGGATATGATTTATTATTTAATTTCACTTCTTTTATTGAGTTCTACAACCAAAAAGAAAAAGATAGAAATAAATAGTATATATATATATATATATATATATGATATATCTTAGTTATATTGAACAAACGGGATATTTAATTTTTTTTCTTTAATTTGCTAGTCATTTGATGATAATTATTGTTGTTATTATTGCTACTAGTATATGATGGCATCATTTTTTCCTCTCTTTTTCTTGAATATATTGCATTCAATTATCAAACAATTTCTCATTATGAATTTGGTTGACCCAAGAAAATGAAAAGGAAAAAAGTTTCATATTATTGACTAGCTTCAACCTTTAAATTTTAAATACCTTTATGAAGTTAAAGATCAAGTGATAATTTTGTCCTTAGAGCCCAAGATTAATAACTTCTTAATATTATATAAGTCACAATGGACCATACAATTTGCCTACTTTTGAAACCCAACTAAAACTTGGTTAAAGTTCATCCTTGGAACCCACGTTTAGTAACTTCAAAATTAACCATGCTTAAAGTTATATATACTATTTGCTTGTAATTTTCAACATCAATCACTACTATATATCGTCACCCATCGATTATCCATTACCCCAATCATTAGCAATCAACCATCACCATCAATCACTGTCCCAATCGGCACTCGCACTCCCCATTGTTAGTCATCACCATTACAAATTACCACTATATAATTATTTCTAAAAGAATGTTGAAGTATAGTATTAGGTTAATTAGTATTTTCTTTTACTTTAAGATTTATAAATATTGAAAAATTCAGGGTATTAAGAAAACGTACCACTCTTAATATATTTTATCCTGCGTATACCATCCTAATATTTAGATGTAAATTCACAATCAGATGTCTTAATCTTAATAAAAATAAATAAGGCCTTAATCAATCTCTCGTATTAGACCTAAGATCTATTTTCTTAACACGGTAATAGTATAACGAAGATTGTGAATTTAAATCTCACCAAGACTAAACAAATTTTTTACCTTAATCGAATAACTTAAACTTTTAAATGAGATGGTTATACAGTTCAACCAGTACAAACAAAAAAACCAAAAAGTTGTGTGTAGTGTGAATAAAAATTTCTTTTTTGTTGGCCCAAACCGTGTAACTTCTCTCACAATTTTTAGCTCTCTTAATCCTTCCTCTTTCTCTATATAAGAAACCTCTTAGCTTCCTTTACTTACAACTCTTCTCTAGCTAGCAAAAATACTTAGACATGAAAACACAAAATTTGTCACAATTAAAGTCACTCATGAACAAAGCAACCAAGAACATAATTTTTCTACTTAGCTCTAAAATGCACAAATGGAAATTAACTTCAAAAATCCTAAACTTTGGAAGGAAGCATCCTATAAGGTTGTTCAAGAAGTCTAAGAGCTCGTTATACGATGCAATTCGCGACATAGATGATCAATTTGAACAACAAGAAGGTCCTTCTACACATTGCATTCGAAGAACCAAAAGTAATATTGCTCGCAATAATGATGATGATGAAAAGGACGTTGATAAGAGAGCAGAGATGTTTATTGCTAATTTTAGAAGACAACTTAGATTGGAAAGACAAATATCATTGGAGCTTCGATATTGCAAATGATCCATGAAGATTTCTTGTTGAGCAAGTAATCGATCAACTATTGAGAGTTTTTGAAGGATATGATTTATTATTTAATTTCACTTCTTTTATTGAGTTCTACAACCAAAAAGAAAAAGATAGAAATAAATAGTATATATATATATATATATATATATGATATATCTTAGTTATATTGAACAAACGGGATATTTAATTTTTTTTCTTTAATTTGCTAGTCATTTGATGATAATTATTGTTGTTATTATTGCTACTAGTATATGATGGCATCATTTTTTCCTCTCTTTTTCTTGAATATATTGCATTCAATTATCAAACAATTTCTCATTATGAATTTGGTTGACCCAAGAAAATGAAAAGGAAAAAAGTTTCATATTATTGACTAGCTTCAACCTTTAAATTTTAAATACCTTTATGAAGTTAAAGATCAAGTGATAATTTTGTCCTTAGAGCCCAAGATTAATAACTTCTTAATATTATATAAGTCACAATGGACCATACAATTTGCCTACTTTTGAAACCCAACTAAAACTTGGTTAAAGTTCATCCTTGGAACCCACGTTTAGTAACTTCAAAATTAACCATGCTTAAAGTTATATATACTATTTGCTTGTAATTTTCAACATCAATCACTACTATATATCGTCACCCATCGATTATCCATTACCCCAATCATTAGCAATCAACCATCACCATCAATCACTGTCCCAATCGGCACTCGCACTCCCCATTGTTAGTCATCACCATTACAAATTACCACTATATAATTATTTCTAAAAGAATGTTGAAGTATAGTATTAGGTTAATTAGTATTTTCTTTTACTTTAAGATTTATAAATATTGAAAAATTCAGGGTATTAAGAAAACGTACCACTCTTAATATATTTTATCCTGCGTATACCATCCTAATATTTAGATGTAAATTCACAATCAGATGTCTTAATCTTAATAAAAATAAATAAGGCCTTAATCAATCTCTCGTATTAGACCTAAGATCTATTTTCTTAACACGGTAATAGTATAACGAAGATTGTGAATTTAAATCTCACCAAGACTAAACAAATTTTTTACCTTAATCGAATAACTTAAACTTTTAAATGAGATGGTTATACAGTTCAACCAGTACAAACAAAAAAACCAAAAAGTTGTGTGTAGTGTGAATAAAAATTTCTTTTTTGTTGGCCCAAACCGTGTAACTTCTCTCACAATTTTTAGCTCTCTTAATCCTTCCTCTTTCTCTATATAAGAAACCTCTTAGCTTCCTTTACTTACAACTCTTCTCTAGCTAGCAAAAATACTTAGACATGAAAACACAAAATTTGTCACAATTAAAGTCACTCATGAACAAAGCAACCAAGAACATAATTTTTCTACTTAGCTCTAAAATGCACAAATGGAAATTAACTTCAAAAATCCTAAACTTTGGAAGGAAGCATCCTATAAGGTTGTTCAAGAAGTCTAAGAGCTCGTTATACGATGCAATTCGCGACATAGATGATCAATTTGAACAACAAGAAGGTCCTTCTACACATTGCATTCGAAGAATCAAAAGTAATATTGCTCGCAATAGTGATGATGATGAAAAGGACGTTGACCAGAGAGCAGAGATGTTTATTGCTAATTTTAGAAGACAACTTAGATTGGAAAGACAAATATCTTTGGAACTTCGGTATTGCAAATGATCCATGAAGATTTCTTGTTGAGCAAGTAATAAATAATATGTTGAGAGTTTTGGAGGATATAATTTATTATATTTGTATCTTTACTACTATAACTATTACTATTACTATTGAATTTGTTTTCACTTATAAATTTTCTATTTATGGGATGAATGGCATATGACTACATAATTACAAATGTATACGATCAAACTTCTCTATGACAGTTATCCTTTATAACAGACAGACAAATCTTTCTTTGAATCGATTTTTCATGCTATATTATATGTTCTCTGTAATAACAATTAAAAAACATAGAAACAAATGACATCGTTATAGAGAGATTTGACTGTACAATCTTGTCATGGTTAGAATTAACTATTTCTCCACATTTTCGTGTAATACATGGAAATATTTTTACTTCATATTTGTCCAAAACATATTTAAGAAAAGTTGTTACAATGTTCAAGAATGAATAATGATTCATACAATTTAGTGTAAACTCACTTGGAATCTTGCAAAGAGATGACAGTTTCAAAAGCACTAGCCAATGCTTTCACCCTATTCTTCCTTTGCTCTCTAAGTTTACTTGCTGTTTCTTCAATAACATCATTAGATGATACTACAATTTCCTTCTTATGCACCAAATGTGTATAAGCCTTTGCAAATGTCATTGTAGTTGTGCTAACTTTGTTGTTGTTTTCTTCCTTTTCTTTGTTGTTTCTTCCTTCACTTTCTTCTTGATCAATCTTCAAATCCAATTCTTTTCCCTCATCTTTCTTTTGTTCACAATCATCCAATGGTGTTTCATTTTCTTGATCTTTCTCTTTCTCTTCTTGATTCTCGTTTTCTTGTTTTTCGATCTCTTCAATGTCATGATTACTAGGCTCAAGATTCTTGATTTCTTCTAGTTCTTTATGGTTTTCGATGATGCTTGTTTCGTCAACCAATAGTTGTTCTTCTTTTGCTACTTCCATATTCTTGATGACTTCTTGATTTTCCACAACATATAATGAGGATGATTCTGCAGCCTTGAGGTATTCATCAATGTTTACAGTTTCACTTAGCTCTCCATTATCTTCAATCACTAGTTCTTGGTCTTCCTCTTTACCCTCATGAGGAACGATATTTGCTATGATATCACTATCTTGGTTCTTGGTTATAGTATTGTTCATGTTCAATGCCTTAGCATAGAGGCCAACACTATGTTGTTTTCTAGTAACATCCTTAGTACTAGTATGAGGTGTTTTGGGAAATTTATTCAAAAGGGGTTTATGAGAAGTGGAATTCTTACTTGAAGATGGCATGGATGGTTTGAGAACTCTCTCCCTAGGAGTAGAGGATGTTCTGCTTTTTAGCTGGGGAGAAGACAGGGGAGGCTTATGATCAATCGATAATCTTCTTCGTGTTGGAGTTTGTTTCCTATGAATGCTATGATCACTTTTTGGGACTAGTTTCATGCTTTGAGGACTATGATCATGAAAAGACGATAGGGGAGGCCTATGATCGAAAGACAATCTCCTTCGAGCTAGATTTTGTTTATTGTGAGTGTTGGTATCACTAGCTATCTTCTTGCCATGAGTATTATGATCAAGATTAGGAGATTGAGGAGGCTTATTATCAAACGATAATCTTCTTTGAGCTGGATTTTGTTTATTATGAATGCTAGAAGATGATGAAGCTATCTTCTTGGCTTGAACATTGTCAAGACTAGAAGGTAGAGAAGGCCTATTATCGAACAAACTTCCTCGAGCTACATTTGGTTTATTGTGGACAATGTTGAGATCATTCAACAATGTTGGATTCTTCTTGACTTGAGTACTATCAAAATTAGATGGAGGCTTATCGATCGATGTTCTATAATCTAGGGTTTGTTTATGGTGAATGTTGGGATAAGTTGATGGTGTTGGTTTCTTGCCTTGAGTTTTCTCAGGACTAGAAGAAACTTTGGACTTGAGATAGGTGTTTTTCCTATTTGAAGCAATAAGATTAATGGCATTTGTGTGTGCAAGAGACCTTGTCTTGGATGTGCTAGGGCTCCTCTTGCCCTTTACTATAGGGGCAATGTCCCTTGTCTTTGTTGCCATTCCTTTGCCTCAAGTCCTCAACAAGACTATTTGGACCTGTAAAAAGGTAACAAGTTAGTTTCGACTATAGGATTATAACTAACGTAGTTAATTAATTGTAATTACCTTTTTAAATGATTTGATCATATAGTGTTAATACTTTTAGACTGTTTATGTATACAAGTTAAACTCTATAAGCAATAAGAACATAGTGAATAAGAACTTCTCTTTATAACAAGTTAGTTTCAACTATGATTATAACTGATATAGTGAATGTAATTACCTTTTTAAATGACTTGATCATATGTTAAATTTTTAGACGATCAATATATTTAAGTTAAATTCGGTCTTTAAGCAATAAAAGAACATAGTGAATAATGAAAAATAAGAATGGGAATTCTCAATGCCAAAATCAATTCTCTATCATAATTGAAAATTATACATGAATCTTTTTTTCCACCATAACTTTACAAAGAGTGCTACTTCTTTGAGACTTAATTTCTAAATACAAATTATAACAATTTTCTGGAGAACATAATCAAATAAATATAAATATCATTAAATTCAATAAAAGAAGAAAAAATCATTCCTCCAAATCTCAACCAATTCATAAAAAAATTATATGAAAGAAAATACATTTTCTTCATGCATTTTGTGCACATATATAAGAACTTAATTAAATATCCCTTTTATTCAATTCTAATTTTCCAATCATAAAACATACACTAATACTTTTCTTGAAATTATCAAAGGAAAATATACAAATTGATAAAGGAAATGCACCTTTTCAATAAAGAAGATGAATGAAAGCCTTCATATTATATATGGATAATTGATAGGAAAAGAAATTGAGGGATTTGAGAGAAAATAAAAAAGAAGGAAGAAAAAGAAAGAAAATAAAGATTAGGGAAAAATAGTTTATAAGAAGTTGGATTATTTTTTAATTGGTTAGAAAAATTGGTAGTTTGGTTGTTAACATTTATGCGTAAAGTATGCACAACCTAAGGTTGTGGAAAACATATAAAAACACAAATATATGTGATTTTTATTTTCAATTTAATTATTTGATATTCAAAGTTCACTTATTCGGTTAATTTAAATTCAATTCAAAATTGCTTAATAACATATTTTCCCTTGCATATCGCCAACTTCCGAAGCAAGCTTTGGTTCGAGTCAACATAGAGCTTGTGACTATTTGATATGACTTATGACTAATCCAACAAGATAGTTAGGTTATCATAATTTTAAAGCTACAAACCAAAAAGTGTATGACATCGAAGTTATAATAGAGTAATTTGAGAATCTTAGTAGTTTCGTTGGTTGGTGTGGATTCGAATTTCCACCTCGTAATCTTCATCCCTATTTCTTCTTCCCCTACCCTTAATTTAAAAATAAAAAATAAAATACTAATAATAGAGTGGTATAACCTTATTCTTTATTCAATCTAGCTATCTTATTAATAATTCATAAATCATATCGGTAATCGGATCGTCATAATATCAAAGCTGCCAACAAAGAAGTTTGTGGTATGATAGTTATAACTTATAACAAATAGTTATGATTTCATGTTGATCATTGATAGTTGATCGTGGGTGATAATTAACTAAAATTATAGCTATGACAACTAATTAACTAGTATATATTTACTAAACAATGTGATTTTCCCTTTCTAAGAAACATTAAAATATCACACCAAATGAATGTATTTTTTTTTCATTTTTACCTTTTCCAATAAGGGTGCAATTTATTCTTATAAAAATATGGAACTTTTAAAAAAAAATATACAGCCCAAACATAACACGTCGCAATCCACATAGTCATATATAATATTTACACTTGCTTTAAACAATATATCAACTTTGTATAAAACTAAAAGCATATAAGAGCTATTTATACATATTTTATCCAATTATATAAAAATATATACAATCTTACGCAAAAATAGGATTTCCTCTCCTACAAATTTCAATAGGCGATATTCTATACTAATTGGACCACAAACATCACTAAATATCTCAAGAGGGAGTTGCTCGTATGATAAATATCTTTTATATCCAATCTTAAAATTACGGACTCGAATAAACAAAGGAGAAAAAAATAATGTTTATATGAAGAGGTTAAAAAATAATAGAATTGGTCACAAATAAACTATAAATTCCAAACACTGCCGGCTTTTAATTTTAAAATTAAAGGTCATCTTGGCAACTGATTTTTCTTTTCTTTTATCTTCTTATTCTCTATTTTTTCTTTATAGTAATATAATATCCGCACAAATATGCAAGCAATATTACCAAAACAAAAACTAATACAATGCACAAGAAGTATTAAAAAAAATTAATCACATTTTGAATTGTAATATAATTTGTTTGACTACATCAAATCATATTATTTTCAAAATATTCGACATCTAGTTTCTCAACGTAATTAAATCAATAAATAAAATCACAAGGAAATTAAAGAAAACAAATCACATAATCATGGAGTAATGTTTTTGTTCCTTATTATTGTTTATTAATACATTATCCACTAGTTAAAATCATTACATTGATAATTTATTTATTTTTTAAAAAAAACTTGTCACTTAGTTTAAAATTTTTGTTTATTACTAATCTCTTTTTAATTACTATAAATATATATTATATATATTTATTTGTTTTGTTTTTAACGATAAGTACAGATAAGTAGTTTGGCTAATTACGTTTGTCCATTTATACCATAAATTAAAGGGACCTACACATTTTCAGTTTGTATAATCCACCCATTAATTTAATTGTGGAGAGAATATGACAAGTGTATCAATTTTGTCATCCACTAATATTTTATCTTAAATAAATTATTATTAAAAAGGGGAAAAAAAGAAGGGACTGCAGATATATAATTATAAATTATAATGGAATATTTTGATTATTTTTACTTATTAAAAGGAGAGACCAACTCAAATTTTATTTAAACAAAAAATAAAGAAACTTGAAAAAGTTTGGCTTATAATAATATGACAATCTCAGAGTATCTCAATTTCAAAATAATGTATATCTGCACTAACAACCATATTATAAATTATAAGTATATGTTCTAATTAAGTACAATCTTTTTGGTCTAAACTAATTTATATATATCTAATTGTTCCCCATCTCACCTTCATTGATTAGACATTACAAGAATAATAATTGCAAAGGATGAATTTTATAATAATGTCTTAGAACAAGAATGACATAAGTTAGCTCTCAACCATCCCATTAAGAGTAATGTGTTGAAGAAGTCTCACATCAGTTAATTATAGGATGTGTGGTCTTTTTATATGACTGACATAATTCTTACCTCTTACGTTAATTTTTGGATTGCGTTAGATCAAGATTCATTCATTTATTATAGTATTTAGGTAGGATGAATTCCCATTTCCGTTTTTGTGGTTGGGTCCTCATATTAAAATTGTTTATGCTTGTAATGTTGAGTTCTGAGTGTGAGAAAGGTGTTGAAGAAGTCTCATATCGGTCAATTATGGAATGAGTAGTTTCTTGATGTTTTGGATAACTCTCACCCTCATGAGTTAGTTTAGTTGAGTTAGGTCCAAAACTCTCTTTTTAATTTATTTTTTTATGGTAGCTAGGTAATACCCCTTTCCATTTTTGTTCTCGATGTTGAGTTTCATATAAAAATTGTCCATACTTCAGATGTCCAATCCTGAACATAAGAAAGATGTTACAGAAGTCTCACATCAATCATATTGAGATGAGTGATCTCTTTATATGACTTTGACATACATACATAAATCGTCAGATTTATTGTTTATTTTTGTAAGACTATATATATATTTTTTTTAAAAAAATTGCGCGAGTATTTTAATTTAAATGACTAAGCGGATAATTATTTAGTTAATTTATCATTAATCATAGCTTAAACAAAAGGATAAGAAATGCAATCTTTAAAGAAAAAAGGTCATCCCATTTTATATGTCATCCCTTTCTATAAATAGTTGAACCACAATACTTGTCATTTTATAAAATTTATGCATAAATTGCCATATTTTGCATATTATACCCTTGATAGAATAGTTAATTAATCTTGTCATTTATTAATAAAGTTGACTTAAGAAAACATTAAATAAGGGTAGAAGGGTAAAGTTACATCATTTCTTAATGCAAGTGCAAAATAAAAAAATGAAATATAAAATGGGAGGGAGGGAGTATCAAGTTAAGAATATTAATTTTCTCATAATTAAGAAAGTAATTCCAAAATTAAATTTCCTTTGACATACCAAAATTAATTACATCAACCTAATTATTGCAAGTCTTTTTAACTCGAAAAATATCTTCATTTTTTCCCTACATATATATCCATCAATGATAAAGTGGGACTGCAAATTGGGAAAACGACCTTATAATATGATTAGAAAAATTCTGCTAATTAAATATAGGCTAATTGCATTCATTAAGGCAGCAGTCAAAATGTTGTCATTACTTAATTGGCTAAAAATTGCCTCAAACTTTTCGATTATCTATATTCTTGATGATTCAAAATATAATTTCTTCTGTCTCAAAATTAATGTTATTTTAATAAATATATATATATATATATATATATATATAGTTAACTAGCAAATATTACATTTTGACGATCAGACAAATATATGTAACTGACCCAATTTACTATGAATAATTTAATCAAAAGGATAACAAAGGGAATCTTTAAAGACAAAAATATCAAAGTTAAGAATTGAAGTTGATAAGATATCATCTTTGACTTTAATAACGCAATTAATTATATTATGATCAACATAACAATTGCAAGTTGTTTGAATTTGAAAATATCTCCATTTTCCTCCCTTTAATACCCATCAATGATAAGTGAAATTGTTAATTGGGAAAACGACTTTATTATAATGATTAATGTGATCTTAAGAAATTCCACTAATTAAATATAGGCTAATTGCATTCATTAAGGCAGCAGTCAAAATGTTGTCATTACTTAATTGGCTAAAAATTGCCTCAAACTTTTCGATTATCTATATTCTTGATGATTCAAAATATAATTTCTTCTGTCTCAAAATTAATGTTATTTTAATAAATATATATATATATATATATATAAA